>NC_079454.1:34216260-34301260 GCF_903798145.1 Danio aesculapii | reverse complement strand
GAGGCGGCACAGGGGGAGGCACCACCCTGTGGATTGAGACGTATCCCACATTGCCCCTCTCCGTGGTGGCGCAGCAGGCAGGGCGCGCGGGCCGTGGTGTGCGCTGGTGTGAAGTTGACGTGGTGCTGGCCCTGGCACAAAGGAGCCGCGGAGGAGGGCGCCAGGCGCTGTGTGGCAGGGTTGCCCAGATACGGCCACTCAGGGTTGGCATGTTGTTTTTGTGTCTGTGATGCGCTTCCAGGCCGACACACACAAACACACACACACCAAGTCAGAGAAGGCACGCTCAGATTTGCATCTTCAATACTTTTTGATGTTTTGTGCCAATTACATTATGCACTACATTCGTGAGGTGTGTATTCTTAGTGTGTTTTATGATTCTAGATGTGTTTTTCTGAATGTTTTATTTGTATAGTTGCACAAAACAGTTTTTACATCTGTATCTGTTTTCTGTAAAGCGCTTTGTGAATTAAGTTTCAAAGATGATATTTAAAAAGAAATTGGTATTATTATTATTATTATTATTATTATTATTATTATTATTATTATTATTATTATTATTGTTACTTTATGATACAGCTTACAGTGGGGTTTGTGTTGAATACTTATTTACAGTGTTGGGGAAGGTTGAAAAGTTATATATTACATTATATTATATTAGATAACATTATATTTTCTTGAGTCCTTTTAAAAAAATAAAAGTAACTAAAGTTGAAATCACAATTATTAAACCCCCTTTGAATTATTCAATTAATATTTACCAAATGATGTTTAACAGAGTAAGGAAATTTTCACAGTATGTCTGATAATATTTTTTCTTCTGGAAAAAGTCTTATTTGTTTTATTTTGGCTTGAATAAAAGCAGTTTTAAATTTTTTATAAACCATTTTAAGGTCAAATTATTAGCCCCTTTATGCTATATATTTTTTCGATTGTCTACAGAACAAACCATCGTTATACAATAACTTGCCTAATTACCCTAACCTAGTTCACCTAATTAACCTAGTTAAGCCTTTAAATGTCACTTTAAGCTGTATAAAAATGTCTTGAAAAATATGTAGTCAAATATTATTTACTGTCATCATGGCAAAGATAAAATAAATCAGTTTTTAGTAATAAGTTATTAAAACTATCATGTTTAGAAATGTGTTGAAAAATCTTCTCTCTATTAAACAGAAATTAGGAAAAAAATAATCAGGGGGGCTAATAATTCAGGGGGTTTAATCATTCTGACTTTTACTGTAAATTCATTATTTGGTTACTTTTTATTGAAAGTAATGTGTGTTTTGTGTTGTTTATTTTACCTCGGCTGCTCTTAAGATTGAAAAAAAAAAAGATTCCCAACACTGTTAATGAAATATTGATTTCTGATTATGAAAAACATCTTCATTTAGAGTATTTTTTCTGTGCGTTTTAATTATGAATTTGAATGATTCATATTTTATTTTGATCTTCCTTTAATCATTGTTTTAGTACTGTAGTATTTTAAGAGGTAAAAATTAAGAATGCTTTAGATCTCACTGAACCACACACTGTAAAAATGAATATGTTGCTCATCTAAATTTTTAAGTTAAACCAATTTTACTTTGCAAGTAATTTTACCTTGCATCAATTAAGCTGACATAAAACTTAAAGTTAAAAAAATTAAATAACTTAAAAAAATAAGTTGAAGATTGATTAACTTTATAAATTAAGTTAAAGTAGCGTAAAAACAAAATTTGTCATGACTTGTTGTGTCATTTTTTTTTTTTTTTAAAAGTGTGATTTGATTCACTGAAAACAAACTTTTTCACAATAGTCAAACACTGAAAAAAAAAGATTTCTGCAAAATTGTTGCAAATAATTTATATGGGTTAAATTTAAACAAATTTAATTTAGTACTGTTCAACTTAATTTGTTTGTTTAAATTCAATTAAAATCAATTTTAAGTTGATTGCACTGTGATAGAATTGTGTTGTTTCAGCTCATTTTAAATACTTAGTTTGAACAAGCAGCAAAAAGTATTTTTTTAGTGGAGGACAATGCTAGCCACTTCATTTGTTTTTGAAAAGGAGCTAGAAGGAACCATTTCATGAGAGACATCTGATCAGTAATCAGTGCTCTGGTCATGATCTCTGTTTTTGAATCACTAAAAAGAATCTTTTCAAAGTGTGTGTCAATTCAGTAACTGGTTGGACTACACTGAGATGTTTTAGATACAGCAGAAAGGATTATAATTTACTTAAAGAATAATTTGAACCTTACTGAAGCCTTGTTGTTGGTTCACTTCAAAACATTTCACAAGAATCATCTGTTCAGATAATTATTGTTCGGACAACATTGGTCCCATAACATCATTTGATTCATTAGCAACTGATTCATTAGAGACAACTGATCGGGAGTCATTTGGATTTGCTCTTCAGTGTTTGAACTTTCAGCAGTGAAAATTAAACCACACTGAATTGAACTAAACTGAACTTAAACTCTGAAAACTGGACTGACACAGTTTCAATTGCAATCAACTTCTATGTTTAGCTGCTTTGACACAGTCTACATGGTAAAAGCGCTCTTAAATAAAGATTAATTAATGATCTCTGTGTTTAATTCACTAAAATGAACCAAATATAAGAGTTACCCATTCAAGAATGGCTTGGACTTGTTGAAGTGTAGTGTTTTTGATTCAGCATAAAAGAGCGATTCACCAAAACATGCACAAAGTGTCCTCAATGAGTTCAAGAATCTAGACCTCCCCATGGCCTTGTGTGTTTTTGATTCCCTAAAAAGAATCATTTCATAAGCGTCGCCTCTTGTAGAACAGGTTGGGATTAAACCAGTCACAATGTACTGTATGTTTTTGATCTATAGGTTAAAAATAAAACAGATCTGTAGGTTGAAAATAAAACAAAAACATGAAATCTTGTTCACAATTTATGACATCACAACCAGTAAATCTACTCCCAACCACTTTTTTAAACACCCCCTCATGCATTTTTTTTTTTGCATGCGCTGTGTTATAGTCTGTAAATGTTTTGCATTAAAGTCCCATCAGACGAGATTGCTTATGCGGTCAGAATGATTAGTCTTCTGCGAGTGCGTCTGAGGCCCAAAATCTCATCTGTCACTCACCAATGAGAAAGACATTCTTGCCACAATCTCCTTTCCCTGCATCTCTCTCTCTCTTTATTAAACCATTGCCCAGTGTAATCAGTGCATTGGTGCTGTCTGTTGACCTGATGTGTAATGATTTCAATCCAAAGCTTGGGGAGATAAAAGGCATTGCTAGGGAGAAAGAAAAAAAATCAGACCCCCATCATATTCAGCCCCATTTCCTGATGCCACAGACCGAGGGCTCTGAAACGGCTGGCTGATTGGCGACGGGTCTTTGAACGACGCTGTGTGAAAGAGGTTCCCCTTACTCACCGTAACATGATCTGTGTTCTGGGCTTCAGACTGACACACGCCGGATCAAAATAGACGAGGGAGAAAGCACAAAACTCACTCGCATAAACACACAGGCAAACTCATCCACAGACAAGAGTGCTCAAAACGCATACAGACACAAGTGGGTACCTATGCGTATAGGTATGCAGCTCTTGTTTCTAGGAAGTCAGTCATCATTTAGGCTACTCACCCTCATGTTGTTCCAAACCTGCATGAAATTTTATGAATATGAGAGAAGATATTGTGAACATTCACAATATTGTGAGTCTTTCCAAGTCTGTTTATCCCAAACTTAATGCTTTAAAATATTTAGATGGATAAAATAAATGAACTCATATGAATCAAGTTGATTAATTCAAGTCTTTTGAAAAGACATCATCACTTTTTATGATGAGCAGATTTCATTTTAGAGAATATTTTGTAATTATGCCATAATACTGCACAGTCACAATGGTGATGATGCTACAATTCAGTTGGAATTAGTTTGGCTTTGGATTTAACTGAAAACTTCTGGAGACCTTTGTTGGATCATCAGCCAATCACAATTAAGCATTCAACTTAAAAGCCCGTGATATAATCACACATTAAACATTGGATTTTCTTTGATCGTTGTAGTTTGGGTGAATAGAGACTTAAAGGAACCAGAAATTTCATTTCAAATTATGAAGTCGTTTTTGTTGAATTAACTTTTTAAAAGTGTGTTCCATTTATACTAAAAAAAAAAGACAAAAGACAGAAATTTTTTTTTTTAAACCATTATTACATCAGTTCCTCCAGTATTATACATGGGTCAACAATAGCTATGTTTCTATCCACCTATTTTATGTGCATTTTGAATTGAAAAAAACAATTCAATTCAATTCACCTTTATTTGTATAGCGCTTATACAATGTAGATTGTGTCAAAGCAGCTTCACATAAAAGGTTACAGTAAATAGGAACAGTGTAGTTCAGTTTTTAGCGTTTAAGTTCAGTTCAGTTCAGTGTGATTTAAAAATCACTACTTAGAGTCTAAACACTGAAGAGCAAATCCAACGATGTGCAGCTCTACAGATCCCGAACCATGCAAGCCAGTGATGACAGCAGAGAGGGAAAAAAACTTCACTAATTGGCAAAAGTGAAAAAAAAAACCCTTGAGAGAAACCAGACTCAGTTGGGCACGACCATTTTAAATTCTCCACTGGCCAAACGTCTTGTGCAGAGCTGCAGTCTCAGCGGTGGAGTTCATGGAAGCGCCAAGATGCGCATAAATGCACATAAAAAACATAAGCGCATAACTGAGTAGGATAAACTTTTTATTCGATATGAAAAGATGTGCAAAACTACAATGGAAACCCTTTTATCGCACAAATTCCAGTATGTGCATTAAAAAAGGTCATGTGATTTTGTTATAAGAGATCATATGATGATAAAAATGTGTGCGAATGGACAAACCAGCAGACTAAGCACACTGTAAAACATATGAAATGTTGTTTTGGTCATTGTAAACGCCTTAACCATCTTAGTATTAGTGTTATTATATTTTTAATGACCTTCAGGATCAAGAGCGTCTGTGCTCTGCGACTCACGTCTTCAAACGCCACCGCGTGTTCACTGCGTGCCCGGATTATCTTCTGAGGCGCAAGTTGTTTATTAAATGAAGAAAAGATTGACACAGTTTCTCTTATTGCAACAATTTTGTTTTTACTGTTGATATTTGGCGCCAGATAATCAGGAAGTGACGATTTTGTTCACTTTGACTCGTTGGATGGAAACATTATGCAGTAATCGCTATTAGCGAAACATAGATATGGAAACATACAGTATATATCTAGGCCTGTGGGCACAGGCAATATGGTGATCTTGCAGATGATGACAGGGTTATACCTTTAAACTGTTATACTTGGCATTTGACAAATAATTAAAAAAGGTTTAGATGGCTTTGAAGCCAGCAATGTTATCAGATAGATTGTGTCTAAGTTTTTCTAAATGTAAAGTGTTGGAAAATTCTGAAAGCCAGGATTTAAAAAGTGGTCTTGATGTCCACTTTAAGGCAATAGTTCTCCCCCCAAAAATGAACGTTTGCTTACTATCTGTTCTGTTCACCACCAGGCCATCCAAGATGTGGATGAGCTTTTTTTTTTAAAGGTACCATTTTTTTAAAACATTAAAGGTAATGAAAATCGGGCATAGTTGAATAATAAGAGTTCAGGATGTTAAAATAACATACCATGAGCCTCAAACCAACATAGTATCATCATTTTTCACATAAATCCAGTGTAAAATCCCAATGAAATTCAGGCCAATTGTAGAAAAAAATACAGGCTGTTATGTTGCACAAAGGATCATTAATAAATATGCCATAGGATGTGTCTAGTAAACGAAAAACAATTTTTTCCACTTATATTTACGTTTATGTAAGCTATTATTAAACTTACTATGTTTGTGGGACTCTTATTTTAAAAACAGGACATGGAGGGAGACTAAAGGGAGGCTAAAGCCCACCATGCTGTGATATGTCACAAAATTATTTACATTTGGATTGCGAAAAGATGCTTACAGACAATGAAAAGCGATGTGCAAACACTAAAACAATATTCAGAATTTTAAACGACATGACATGTCGCTTGACATACTGTATGCAATGGGCTTTAAGGAGCTGTTCTCAGCCAGCCATCTGTTCACAGGACGTCAGAACGCAAAATGCGGGATATATATAAATGTATTCAGTGCCACCACATAGTGGCATACAGTCTGTTTAACTGTGCGTGTATGTGTGGGACAGAGCAGGCAGTGACACGAGCTGCATAGAATCAAAGCAGAGCTCATTAATATTCACAACCATTCCAAATATGGTCAAAATTGAACTTTTTGGAACGAGATTTTTAGTTTAAACCATGGTCTTTGGTGATTCATAGAAGGCAATGCTACTGGAACTTTATAGTAAACAAAAATAATAATACAGGCAAACAATATTAATACCCATGATTCCTGAAGATATGAGGTTTGATTGAAGCAAAACAATTGGTCTGTGAAAGAACATGCACAACTTTATTACATTCAATCCAGCCTTAAACAAATGCATATTCGCAACGGTTTGGAGGACAAGCTTCCTGACACATAATGTTGTATAAATGGGCACAATAGCTTTTGTGTAAAAACTGCTATTTTAAGGCCCAGTTCTGAATCAGACATTAGAAATGGCAAAGATGATCTTTCGAAAATCCAAAATGACTACGTAACGTATAAAATCAGTAACAAAACACTAATAATATATTGTTTATTAGCTTAGAGGTGCACACAGTAATTTTCAGTCTCTGTCTGTAGATTTTATACCTTATTTGCCCAAAATACAATTTTTTTGTGCTTCTATCTACATGTTTTGCTAACAATGGATGCGTTTGTCTTAGTTTTCCAGCTTTTGTGGTCATTATGTGGTCATTATTTCCATCTCTTTTGAGGTAAATGCGATGCAGGATTAGATCCATTTCAGTCGATCTGATTTAAATAGAGATGAGATGAGATTGTAAATTTGGTTTAGGACCCCTGTGATCTGATCATGACCCACTTTTGGAGATATAAATCGCATGCGGCCACATCACATTTGTAGTGTACATGCTAATGTGACCTGATAAACTGATAAACTAATGCTGTCCAGACAAAAGTACCAGACCACCTACCGGCCTGTCAATCAAACAATGACCTAAAACTGTTTGAAACTGAAACGGTCACATATTTCATTAAAATATTTAGAAAAGCTTGACATACTGATGATAACAGATTGTCTGGCTAAAGATCTGCTTGGATGCATATACTGGTAACTTTGCTTGTCTTTTTATTCATGCAGGATATGAAAATAATACATGAGTCAATTATCATGAGGCATTTATACCTCTCAGCATGTTTATTGATCGACTGATTGATTGGTTAAACCATTAACATGATTTTTTTCATAATAAAAAAACGACACTCAGAGACACAGACAGACAGGAAGGAGGTGGATGAGCATTCATCCAAAAATAAAGGGATGAATAAATGATTAGGGGATGAAAGGCTCAGCGGAGGGAGGCGTCGTCTTCTTTTAAAGCATGCAGAGTCATTGACTCATCCAATTTCCACATTATCCAATTTCTCCATCTTCTCTGCAGACCCTTCAGAGCTATGGATTGAGTGTGTGTGCATTAAGCAATGATTTATCTGACTTATTTATTTAATAATTATATATATATATATAATGTATGTATAAAATTTGCGATTCAAGCTTTAAATGCAGAAATCCTATTGTAATTTTAAAAAAACTATTATTATTACTATTTGTAGTAATATTAAAAATTGTATTACTAGTAATACTGCTTCTGCTGCTATTACAGTTATAGAACTTATTATTATTGAGAGTATTAATGATTAATTTACAAATTTTTGCTATAAGTAATTCTATAGTTAAAGGCATCTATAATAATAATAACAATAATATTAATAATAGTCTTTACCCCCTCAATTCATTATTAGAACATTAAGACATCAGGAAAGTTTATTATTATTATTATTATTATTATTATTATTATTATTATTATTATTATTATTATTATTATTATTATTATTATTATTATCGTTGCCAATGTTGTTGTTGTAATCATTTGTTAGTTGTTAGTGTTACTTGTACTACTGCTTCTACTGCTGCTACATTTATAAAACCAAATATTAAAATTAACAGTAGTACTACTACTAATAATAACAATTATTAATAGTTTTGTTGTCGTTGTTCTTCTTCTTATTATTATTGAGATTATTAATGATTAATTTATCAATTTTTACTATAATAAGTAATTTAATAGTTAATAACATCTGTAATAATAATAATAATAATAATAATAATAATAATAGTAGTAGTATATAGCAGTAGTAATTTCCTCATTGATTCATTGTTAGAACATTAGAGCATTAGGAAAATTATTATAGTTGTTGTTGTTGTTGTTGTTGTTTTTATTATTATTATTATTATTATTGTCATTATTACTATTTGTAGTAATATTAATATTTGTATTACTAGTACTACTGCTGCTACATTTATACAACCAAATATTGTTAACAGTAGTACTACTAATAATAATAACAATTACAAATTGGATTGTTGTTGTTGTTGTTCTTCTTCTTCTTCTTATTATTATTATTATTATTATTATTGAGATTATTAGTTATTCATTTGCTAAATTTTACTATAATAAGTAATTTAATTGTTAATAACATCTGTAACAACAACAACAACAACAATAATATTAATAATAATAATAATAATAATAATAATAATAATAATAATAATAATAATAATAATAATTTCCCCATCAATTCATTGTTAAAACATTAGGGCATTAGGAAAATTATTATTATTATTATTATTATTATTATTATTGTTATTATTTTCTTTTGATAAATGCCCTTAAATTAATCAATTAACATATCAAATAATGTCTCATTAAAAATATAATTAATAAAAATTGTTTTAGAAAATGAAATATTCAAGGAAGACGTCAAGAGAGTTTCATTTGTGCTTAATTTACTTTTTTTCAGTTCATCACAGAAAGCATCATGATTTTGATCTCCATCCTGACACTTTCCTACATGTCTAGATGCTGATGTCAATGTGAGGTTACAGTATCAGCTGAAGTTCAGATCTCTATGTCCTGCTCGGATTCCCCGTTTCTGATATTAGTTTAAAGAATTGATCTGTTTTAAAGTTGATCTCTGAGTGGAACTCATAGTATGCTTTGTCTGGCCCCTCAGAAGTAACTAAAACAGCCATGTTTACATATAGGATAAAGGCATCATTCTCTATTGAGCGTGTGCTTCTGTATGTGTGCATGTGTATGTGTGTGTATTGAACTGCGTGTGTGTCTTCGACTCCCAAGCAGATTGTCTTGTTATGTAATGTTGGATTTGCATGTGAAGGGAAGGAACCCGTTTTTCATGCTGCACTGGATGTGAAGTGAAGCCCCTATTCTCTTTTAGAAGCGGAACGAGGGACCGCGCCGTCTCAGATGGAGGGATGCTGAGAGACTGACAGGAGGAGAAAACATGAAAGGCTTTAAGTGTGAATTCATTAAATGTGCAGCAATGTACTGGCATACAATGCATACTTAGAATATGCATTTAGAAAAAAAAAACATTATTCTATGGGATTCAGTACATAAATCATTTGGCGCATGTCCCATATTTCTCACAATGATTTTGCATAGCTTTCAAATTAATATTGCAGAAATGTTTTAATCATCAGTTCAATTCAAAGATAGACTTTTTCCTCTAAACGTACTTTTTTTAACTGAAGTTTAAATGTGCATTCTAGATATTAAATGTGACATTTAAATTAAATAGTATCAAATTTTATTTCATTAAACTACTTTACACACAATTAAATTATTTATTATTACTTATTTAATAAACAATAAATAATTGTATTGGGCCTTAAAATTTTATTTCAAATATATTACATGCTATATCAATTGTAAAATTGATTTGACTTATTACCCCTGTTAAAACAACATAACTCTGGTTTATCACACCTGAATTCAATTTTTCTTGCCCACCCAGGCCTGTTTACTACCATACCTGTTCGCAATCAATAAATAACGTATATAAGACCTGCCTGGATAGGACCTAAAGTAGACCAAAAGATTCTCAAAAGCTAGACATCATGCCGAGATCCAAAGAAATTCAAAAGCAAATGAGAAAGAAAATATTTGACATCTACCATTCTGGAAAAGGTTATAAAGCCATTACTAAAGCTTTGGGACTGCAGTGAACCACAGTGACAGCCATTATCTACAAATGCCAAAAGCTTGGAACAGTGGAGAACCTTCTCAGGCTGGCTGACCAAAATTACCACATGAGTGCAGCGACAACTCATTTAAGAGGTCACAACGACCGCACAACTACATCCAAAGAGCTACAGGCCTCACTTACTTCAGTTACAGTGAGTGTTCATGACTCCACCATAAGAAAGAGACTGGGCAAAAATAATTTGCTTGGCAGAGTTTCAAGATGAAAAATATTTCAAATGTTTCAGTTTTGCCAGAAAACATCTTGGTGATCCCCAAAATTTTTAGTAAAATACTCTACTGACTGACAAGACAAAAGTCCCATTATGTGTGGTGTAAAAATAACAACACACTTCAGAAAAAGAACATCATACCAGGAGTAAAATGTGGTGGTGGTAGTGTGATGGTCTGGGGCTGTTTTGCTGCTTCAGGATATGGAAGACTTTCTGTGAAAAAGGGAACCATGAATTGTGCCGTGTACCTGAAGGAGAATGCCTGGCCATCTGTAAGTGACCTCAAGCTAAAGCACAATTGGGTGCTGCAGCAGGACAATGATCCAGAACACACCAGCATATGTAGAGTTCTGAATGGTGAAGAAAAGCAAAATGAAGACTTTGGAGTGGCCCAGTCAAAGTCCTAACCTGAATCCAATTGAGATTCTGTAGCGTGACATTATAATGGCAGTTCATACTTGAAAACTCTTCAAGGTTGCTTCAAGATATGGAAGACTCGCTATGAAAAATGGAACTATGAATTGTGCAGTGTACCAAAATATCCTGACTGAGAATGGCTGGCCATCTGTTAGTGACCTCAAGCTAAAACAAACAAGGGTTCTGCAGCAGGACAGTGATCCAAAGCACACCAGCATGTAAACTTCTGAATGGTGAAGAAAAACAAAATGAAGACTTTGTAGTGGCCTGGGCAACGTCCTGACCTGAATCCAATTGAGATTCTGTAGCATGACATCAAAAAGGCTGTTCATACTTGAAAATTCTCCAATGTGGCTGAATTACAACAATTCTGCAAAGATTAGTGGGCCGAAATTCTTCCACAACACTCAACATCACATCAGACAGATAACAGATTCGTTGCAAGTTATTAAAAACACTTAATTGCAGTTGTTGCTGCCAAGGGTGGCCCAGGTTTAGTGGCAAACACTTATTCACACAGGCTATGCATTTTGTTCTAGTTTATATAAAAATCCATTCAGTTTGTTTATTGTAAAAAAAAGTGTTCATAATAAACAAAAAATCCCAAATCAAATGTATCAAAGCAATTAGCTCACTGTTACTAACATAGCCACGATGTACAATTCATTGGACATTTTCTCCTTGTCCACTTTTCTTGTAGACTCAGTAGCTGAGACAATGGCAGATTCTGTGCTGTTTGAGTGACATCAGTCATTCATTGATCAGCTCTGGTCTCTCTCCTCCTCATACGGATAGTCGCTCGATCTCAGATATTCCAGCACATTCCACCACACATTCTTGGGTTTCTTTGGCAGGTTGACTGGCTTTGCTGAGGGCAGGATGAGGGGGAGTTTAGATAACCCTGCACCCCACGGGGGCACACAATGCATGTCACGCATATCATTAATCCTGGGGGTTGTTTCCCCCCAGGGGGCGCCCACTGACCCACGCATAAAGGATAAAAGTGTCCTGCTATGGGGACGGGGCCTTCACAATTCTACGCTCAACAAAACCACACATATACAGTCTCAGGGCAGGCCTGTGTGGTTCAGAGGTCACGGTTTCTCTGTATTTAATGTCCTCCTAAAATCAAAATGAGTTTTTTTTGTGTGTTGGTATAAAAACGTTAGTCTTCAGGTTATCTATGCTAATGTGCACCAAATCAATGACAAATTTTGGCAGATTTTTAGTTTCTAACCTCTGCAAATATAAATCAAAGATTCTTTTAGATTTTTTTCAGATTTAGACATTACCACTGATGGGAATAACAACAGTATTGCGTTTTTCAGCAACTAGTAAAACAAATTACCATTTCCCCATTATTACGCCATTACTGTTACTGACAATAAAATGCAGTGATGTATAATTTGCAATTGAGCTCACTGACATGGCTTTCATGTGAGTAACTTCTGTCGGACCTGCTCTTGTCTGAAGAAAAAGCATTTTCTAGACAATCAAAAAATATTGTCTTGTTTTCAAAAATATTAAGTTAAAATTAAAAGAGTTTTTTCTTAACAGAATAATCTTCGAAATAAGATTAATTTGCTTACGGGATAATTTTGACCCATCAGCTATAAAACCATTTTTTTCACCACAACCTTCAACCCCCACAAAACACCCGCACACACCTACACATCTACACGATAAATTTCTGCTTGAACTTTTAGGAATACCATCTTGCTAAAAACATTTTTATGCCTATGCAGGTACCTTTATCATTAGAAAATCAACCTTTACTTTCGCCAAAAAAATGTGTTGTGATGTGTTGCCCATGACAAGGGAAACCCAAAACAGTCATAGGGTTTGTGATGAGTGATGAGATTGTTTCTATGTGCAAAATAGATTTCAGTAATCTAATTTTGCTGCTTTATTTTCAAGGTTTAGTGAAGGCTGGTCATTTTTGACCTGTAAGATTTTATTTTATTTTATATTTATTTATTTTATTTTATTTAATTTTAAATGTATTTATCTTATTCTATGTTTTTATTTTAATTATTATGTATTTATTTAATTTTATTTTATTCTATGTTTTTATTTAATTTAATATGTTTTAATTTTTAAATTAAATTAAATTTCATTTTAATTTAATTTATATGTATTTATTTTATTTATTTATTTTATTTTAATTGTTTAGTTTAATTATTTTATTTAAATTTAATTTAATGTTATATATATATATATATATATATATATATATATATATATATATATATATATATATATATATACATTATTATTACTGTAAAAAGTTAAAAAAAAACTTCTGTCGCTGTTATCACATATGATCATTCAAAAATCAATGTAAGATGCTACATTTCGGTTGTGTTCGTTCAGTTTTCTGTTAAGAATTTTTGCGGAAACATTTTTTTTCAGGATTTTTTTTTAAATTCATAAACATCACTTTTGATGACAGAAGTGTCACTTCTGATCTCAAAAAGCACAGAAATGTTAAGCAGACATTTGTGGATCATGGGCTGCCGATGATTTCTGTTTCAATTTGCAGTCTTATTTTTTTCCCTGTGAACATTTCATAAATCATTTCCTAATTTGTTTAATTATCATCTGCTTCTTTCAAGGCATTTCCACATCTCTCACTGTTATTAAAGACTTAGCATGGCATAGAGCGTTGTGTCAAGTACCTCCCATCATGCATTGTGTGTGTGATGTGAAGTGTATGAGATGAACACACACACACGCACACACACAATCCTCCATCCTCTTCCTACATTCCTTCTCTCCATCTCTCTTTCTCTCTCCTTTCGGTGAGACCCGCTCTAATCCTATTCATCGAGACCACTCTTTTCCTCTCCTCCTCTCATTATCCTCTGCATTCCCCTTTTTCCTCCATTTCTCCAAATCTCCATTTCCCCAACGGTCATTTACAAACCCTCGGGTCCCACCCTCGCCATTCCTCTCTCCTCTTTATTCTCTCTCCCTCTCTGTTTCCGACTGGGCTTTTGCTATTTAATCTTCTTGAAGCGTTCAAGATGTCACTCGGCCCTGAAGCCAGTGGGACAAAGGCCTAAATCCAGCCCTCTCTCAATGGGCCACGCCCCTCTACTGCCGGTGTGCACTTTGAAGAGGGACAGGGTGGACGAGTCCCACAAAAACCCCCATGGTCCCTGCTTTCTGCATTGGTGGCCCTCTTCTTTTGCTTGATGTGATGTTGAGGGCTTTGTGGATCTCATGTGCAACTCTGCTAAAGTAGAGACCCCCTACACACACTCACACACACACACTGGGATGTATGCGCTGAGGTTGGGTTGCATGTTCAGTGAGGCCCATATTTGCTGATTGAAGTAGACAGAGTAGTACTTGTAGGCAGTTTGATTATGCTGTTTTGTGTGCTTCATTTCTTGGGGAAAATCACCAGTATGTTCTGATCTAGATTCACTGAGGAAAATTAAGCATTTTCTTTTTGTTTTATATTCACTGGTGGTTCTCTGTCATATATATGGTGTTGAAGTCGTTTTGTTTTATTCGATTTTATTTTATTTTATTTTAACTAGCCATGTTTATTCTATTCTATTATTAATTCTAGTATTTATAAATGTCTGTTCTATTCTATTCTATTCTATTCTATTCTATTCTATTCTATTCTATTCTATTCTATTCTATTCTATTCATTGTCTCCAAAGCATTTATACTCTGAATGGCCAAATCATTCTATTCTATTCTATTCTATTCTATTCTATTCTATTCTATTCTATTCTATTTATTGTCTTCAAAACATGTATATTCTGAATGGCTATATCATTCTATTCTATTCTATTCTATTCTATTCTATTCTATTCTATTCTATTCTATTCTATTCTATTCTATTTATTGTCTTCAAAACATGTATATTCTGAATGGCTATATCATTCTATTCTATTCTGTTCTATTCTATTCTATATTCCTTTTTTATTTTTTTGTAATTTGAGTTGACATTGACATCTATTCTATTCTATTCTATTCTATTCTATTCTATTCATTGTCTCCTAAAAATTAATATTCTGAATGGCCAAATCATTCTATTCTATTCTATTCTATTCTATTCTATTCTATTCTATTCTATTCTATTCTATTCTATTCTATTCTATTCTATTCTATTCATTGTCTCCAAAGCATTAATATTCTAAATGGCCAAATTATTCTATTCTATTCTATTCTATTCTATTCTATTCTATTCTATTCTATTCTATTTATTGTCTTCAAAACATGTATATTCTGAATGGCTATATCATTCTATTCTATTCTGTTCTATTCTATATTCCTTTTTTATTTTTTGTAATTTGAGTTGACATTGACATCTATTCTATTCTATTCTATTCTAATCTATTCATTGTCTCCAAAAAATTAATATTCTGAATGGCCAAATCATTCTATTCTATTCTATTCTATTCTATTCTATTCTATTCATGGTCTCCAAAGAATTAATATTCTGAATGGCCAAATCATTCTATTCTATTCTATTCTATTCTATTCTATTCTATTCTATTCGTTGTCTTCAAAACATGTATATTCTGAATGGCCATATAATTCTATTTTGTTCTATACTATTCTATTTTATATTCTTTTTTGTTTTTTGTCATTTGAGTTGATGTTGACATGCTCTATTCTATTCTATTCTATTCATTGTCTTCAAAACATCTATATTCTGAATAGCCATATTCTTCTATTCTGTTCTGTTCTATTCTATTCTATATCATTTTTTGTTTTTTGTAATTTGAGTTGACATTGACATGCTCTATTCTATTCCATTCTATTCATTGTCTCCAAAGCATTCTATTCTATTTGATTCTGCACTATTCTATATAATTTTTTTTTGTTTTTTTTGTAATTTAAGTTGATATTGACATGCATTAATCTATTCTATTCTATTGTATTCTATTCATTGCCTCAAAATCATGTATATTCTGAATGGCCATATCATTCTATTCTACTCTATTCTATTCTCTTCTATTCAAATTTTTTTTATTTGAGTTGACATTGACATGCATTATTCTATTCTGTTATATTCTATTCTTTGTCTCCAAAGCATTTTATCATATTCTATTCTGTTCTATATTTTTTTTTAGTTTTTTCGTAATTTGAGTTGACGTTGACATGCATTCATTCTATTCTATCCTATTCTTTTTTGTTTTTTGTAATCTGAGTTAACGTTGACATGCATTTATTCTATTTTATTCTATTCTATTCTATTCTATTCTATTCTATTCTATTTATTTATTGTCTCCAAAACATGTAAATTGTGAATGGCCATATCATTCTATTCTATTCTATTCTATTCTATTCTATTCTATTCTATTCTATTCTATTCTATTCTATTCTTAACTAATAAAAAACACAATTTTGCGATCTATAATCCCTAATAAAAACTCCTGTATAGCAGTCTCACAACATTCTGACACCCGATGACACTCGAATACCCTGTCAGTATTGTCTAGTAGCTTGGAATGAGCTTTTTACAGTGTCTGA
The DNA here is from genome assembly GCF_903798145.1 of Danio aesculapii. NCBI lineage: Eukaryota > Metazoa > Chordata > Actinopteri > Cypriniformes > Danionidae > Danio > Danio aesculapii. The sequence continues at coordinate 34,284,901 of NC_079454.1, read as the reverse complement.
ATACCAAAAAATAGCACAACTGGAATAACTACAACAGTCGCGATCGTCTGATCTCATATGAAGCAAGAGATCACGATGACATATGATGACGTGTGCAGGTGCTGTAGTGCTGTCTCAATTCTTAGGGGTAAATTTTGAAGCCCTTCCCTTTCACCCTCGGTTACAAAAGGGGTACAAAAATATAATTGGGTTTGGGCCTAAATTTTGTAATTTGAGTTGACTTTGCCATGCATCTATTCTATTCTATTCTATTCTATTCTATTCTATTCTATTCTATTCTATTCTATTCTACTCTATTCTATTCTATTCTATTCTATTCTATTTGTTTTGATTGTTTTATCCAAACATCCATTCCCATTATCCACTTTTCCTCTATAACTTATTTAATTTTGTATTTTAAGTGTGATGTTGCCATCCATTTTCTTTTACAAACTGAATTTTGTATGACTTTTCAATTATTAGACAATTCTGTTCCATTCAGTTAAACTTAATTTGAGTCTGCAGGTGGGAGATTAGTTCTCTTGCATTTTCATTAAATTCATTGCTGTGAACATATAAAGGCAGGAAATAGAGGGAATATAGGATTACATCTATTGTTGTAAGTAAGGTAAACTGTAAATTAAAATCAACAGTGGCATTACATGGTCCTAAATTACAGTGCTTTGATTATTCAGATCCACCTATTTCCCATATAGCAACAACACATTTTTCTCACTTCAGTAAAGTTCAGCTTTACCTGTCAGTTTTGTTTTTTTAATTCTTATTTTCAAAAATTTCCCTGAAAAAGGGTAAAAAAAAAAAAAAAAGACCATCACTTCCAGCCTCTGTAACTGAGGATTGTGTTTCGGCCACTGCTGGAAAAAGGATCTCACTTCAAAAGGATTACAAACCACAGTGGTATCAAATCTCCGTAATGCGGTTATCCCACACATTCAGTCGCTGCGCTCAAGGCTCATATCGTCTGGCCCTCTGTCTTGGTATTTCCCTTTAAATGTGGCGCTGCTTTTGCTTTAGATAAGACCGTATGAAAGTGTCGGTGAAGGTTTCGCAGCGTCATCAGATTTAGAATGCAAACTGAAAAGCTGTTAGATATTTTTCCACACTTTTGGCATGCTTCTTAATGTTTATACTTTCATTCTGATTAAGTAATTAGTTCTGGATGGTCAACATTTCACAGTGCATTAGTAAACACTGAAGTAACATTCTTATTTGCATATTTATGAGGTCAGTAACATTGATTGGTTAAATAGGGTGCATCGTATTATTTTGAACCTGGTTATTCGTCTCTGAAAATATCTGACTGCTTGCTTGAGAAGTTTAGGAACTAGAGGACCTTAAACTGAATATATAATATAATATTTTGCAAAATAATTACTAAAAATTATATGTACTGTCATCATGACAAAATCAAAAGAAATTAATAATAAAAAATTAGTTATTCAAACTTGCTTAACTTTTGCTCATTAATTTTATTTCATTAAAATATTTTGATGGTCCGTTTGTTGAATTTAAGTTACATTGCATCTACATGCCAACTGATTCTCATTAGATTATAAGTAGACTGTTTGGTTGGGATTAGAGTTGGGGTTGGTGTAAGTTGACATGTACCTGCAAAGTTTCTTATAGTCAGTTAAATGTCTGTTGAAGGAGAAGTATCAGCAGATATTAAGCAGACAGTCTACTAATACTCAAATGGACCATCAAAATAAAGTGTTACCATTTGTTGTATTTTGAACGGTTGCATAAAATGAATCAAACTCTAACCACTCTTACAAATACGTGAAATTTGTTGCATATTTGAGCACTGCTTTATATGCAGATCTGTAAAGGCACTCTTTCGTTCTCAGACTTTTATTTTCTTTGAACAGCCACACATGCTGTCTTAACAGATCACCCCTGTGCTCAACATATGACATGAGTATGTGTCCATTGTGTGAACAGGCTGCTCCTCACTCATAACAGAGGCCGTAAAAGTGTCCGAGAGAGAAATATATGAGTGTCGTTGTGCTTTCCTGTGCAGGGCAGAATGAGAGTGGACCCTGCTGATACTGAAGCCCCTCCTGTGGACCTTTCACACCAGTGTGGAGCTGCTTTATGAGTGCATGTCTACGTTATCTCTCATAACCTGCAGGCAAACAAAGAGCCCAGCATTTCCTATTGCCTGCACCACTGAAGGTATGTGTGAATCTGAGGGAGTTTCTCCAGGGCAGAACCTAATCCTCCAAAAAAAGATGAATGATAAGAGGTTTTGAAATTACAAAATTTGTATCTATCTATCCATCCATCCATCCATCCATCCTTGGTGTTTAATCACTCTATCACTGTCTATTCTATCATCTATTAATCTGCATTTCCATCCATTTATCAAAGTTCCATGCATTCATCTGTTTGTCCATAGTTTTGTTCACCAATCCATCATAGTTTCATCCATCCGTCCGTCCGTCCATCCATTCATCCTTAATAGTTTTATCAGTCTGTCCGTTCATCCGTCCGTCCGTCCTCCCGTCCATAGTTTTAATTGTCCATTCATTCATCCATCATAATTCCACTAGTCCATCCATCCATCCATCCATCCATCCATCCATCCATCCATCCACACTTTGTTGTTCAATCACTCTATCACTGTCTATTGTTTTATCATTCTATCAATCTGCAATTCCATCCATCAAAGTTCCATCAGTCCATCCATTGTTTCAATCGTCCATCCTTCCATCATAGTTCTATCCGTCTGTCCATCCAAATTTTTTTTTCAATCACTCTATCACTGTCTATTGTTCTATCATTATATTAATTTGCAATTCCATCCATCAAAGTTCCATCGGTCCATCTGTCCATAATCCTATCTATCTATCTATCTATCTATCTATCTATCTATCTATCTATCTATCTATCTATCTATCTATCTATCTATCTATCTATCTATCTATCTATCTATCTATCTATCTATCTATCTATCTATCTATCTATCTATCTATCTATCTATCTATCTATCTATCTATCTATCTATCTATCTATCTGTCCATCCGTCCGTCCGTCCGTCCGTCCGTCCGTCCGTCCGTCCGTCCCAGCAATAATTGGTTACTTGATATTTTTTCATGCACTGTTGTTTGGAATTTTCTTTCTTTCCTTTTAATATAAATAATAATTCAAGTAATTTATAAAATAATATAAATATTGTATACAATTTAATTGATAAAAATAAATCAATAATAAAACACAATTATTATTTTATGACTTTTTACTGCTTTTTAGTCAATCAAACATATAAAGTAGATGAGAGACTTTTTACTATATCAAAAAATCTTTTTTTGTATAAAAAATATAAAAATGTTACAATATTTGCATAATATTTATATGTAACTTGATATTTAAAAAAATCTTTTTTCTTTGACTATATGCAGTATATTGAATATCTCGTTTACCTTTGTGCAATACTTATTAATTTTTACAGGACTAATAATATGTGATGGAATGTATTCTATACTTGTTGCAACATGTAGGTGTATATCTGTATTGTTTCCATTCTCTAGTACAATTTGTATATCAGTATGGTTTTCTTTTGTGTATAGATATGTATGTTTAGGATTGTCCTCTAACCTTGTGCGATTGTGGTATTAATTAAACTAAAACTAAAAAATTCTTAAATAATAATTTAAATATAACAATTTCAATGATGTTTGTCAATATGAGTGACTTTGAATAGCTTGTAAATATGATGTTACCGGTTTCTTTTTAATGGTGTAAAGCAAACAGTGCTCTAAATGCAGGAACTTTACCTCCTCTTTTCAAAAGTTCACTCATCCATGTAGACAATGCCTTAAAGTGTACAATAAAAGCACGTTATGTGGTCTCTGTGTGCATTAAAGCGTGCACATCCTTTTAGAGATGCGGCCCGTAAGATGTTGGGATCCAATTGCAGGTTTATCAAACAAAACGGATCGTGCGTTTAATGTAATCTACCTTACTGGTTTTTCTTTTGTTTAAGCATTCAACTATGTGTTTCACTGAAACGCAAAACTGTAGTGCGGTGAATGTCATTTCCAGGTGCCGTTTGGCAGAGTTCAGTCTATTTGGACTTAAGCGCAGCTAAAGGAAACAACAGAGCCGCTGGAACAAAAGTCCATCTGCAGATGCTTCCTCTAATGTTATGTAAGCGGAGGATGTTTCTGGATCTGATCTCTTTATAGCTATGATGCCATTCAGATTGGTCTCACCGCCTGCTTTGCTACTGTTCAAATGCTCAATAGGATATGCATGTACAGTGTCCTCCACTAATATTAGCACTGGTAGTATGTGAGCACAGAATATTAACAACAGAAATAGAAGATTGCGAAGATTGCAGTGTGTTTAGATGAGAATAGAGGTCTTTATTCTTGAAACTGCTTGTAGTGATGTTGACATCTGTAGGTGACATTAGATTGGAGTTTTAGAGATGTTCCGATCCTAAGACCTAACAAACTTCTCACTGTCAAGTGTTTTGGCCACTCAAACATTCCTCAGAGTCCCCACAGGTCAGCGAGTTCTTAGAATATTATGACATTTTAAATGGTCCTATAGCAGTCATCAAAAGTCAGGGGGTCTGATATATAAAATATAATATATAAAAATTGGCGTTGAAACTTTCCTAAAAGTGAATGCATACAAGAATAATTTTAAATTTATTTATTAATGTTTATGACTTTTATGAGGATTTAAAGTTCTACAATTTAGTTCATATTTAAGTTAAATATGTTTACTTAGAGTTTACTTGCTGCGCACATTCTTCCATCTAGTTTGTTTTTTATAGATGACAACCATTTTGTGGAAAGTGATGTACACACATTTCCACCCCCGTTTTTTTGTGTGTACGCAATGGTTATAAACATGTAAAATGTAAAAGTATGTTTTCACAGTTCTTGAGGCTCATATAAATGAGACCAAATTATAATAATAATTAATAATTGTATTTTTTTTCTTTTTTACATATTTCCTAAATTATGTTTAACAGAGCAAGGGATTTTTCACAGTATGTCTGATAATATTTTTTTCTTCTGGAGAAAGTCTTATTTGTTTTATTTTGGCTAGAGTAAAAGCAGTTTTAAATTTTTTAAAAGCCATTTTAAGGTCAAAATTATTAGCCCCTTTAAGCTATATATTTTTTTCAATAGTCTACAGAACAAACCATCATTATACAATAACTTGCCTAATTACCATGACCTGCTTAGTTAACCTAATTAACCTAGTTAAGCCTTTAAATGTCACTTTAAGCTGTATAGAAGTGTCTTAAAAAATATCTAGTAAAATATTATTTACTGTCATCAAGGCAAAGATAAAAAAAATCAGTTTTTAGAAATTATTTATTAAAACTGTTATGTTTAGAAATGTGTTGAAAAAATCTCTCCATTAAACAGAAATTGGGGGAAAAATAAACAGGGGGGCTAATAATTCAGGGGGACTTCAACTGTGTGTGTGTATATATATAATGTATATGTGTGTGTGTGTGTGTGTGTGTGTGTGTACATATATGAATTCAAATTTGCATACTACATGAGTAGGTAATATAAATTTGAATTTGAATGCACATCCTGAGCAATACATAAGTATGCTCTATATCAATGGTCTCAAACCGCAGCTCTGCATAGTTTACCTCCAACCACCTCCAAATCACATCTGCTTAATAGTCTCTAAAAGTCTTGAACACCTTGATTAGTTGGATCAGCTGTTTGAATGGTTGGAGCAAAACTGTGCAGAGCTGCAGTCCTCCAGGAATTCAGTTTGAGACCTATGCTCTATATAGTATGAATGTGAATATGAACAGAATTCAGGCTTACTCCATCTGCCATGTTGTCATTATTACATGACCTACCCGAATCTCTTCACTCACATCAATAAACGTCCATTTCAGAATCTCGCTGAAAGTACTGTGTAATTCGAGTACTTCTGGCCTACTGGTTTTCTTCATTCATTCATTTTCTTTTTGGCTTAGTCCCTTTATTAATCAAGGGTCGCAACAGCGGAATGAACCCCAACTTATCTAGCATATGTTTTACGCAGCGGATGCCCTTCCATTTGCAACCCATCACTGGGAAACATCCATACACATCCATTCACACACATACACTACCGACAATTTAGCTTACCCAATTCACCTATAGCGCATGTCTTTGGGCTTGTGGGGGAAACTGGAGCACCTGGAGGAAACCCACGCGAACATGGGGAGAACATGCAAACTCAACTGACCCAGCTGAGGCTCGAACCAGCGACCTTCTTGCTCGTGAGGCGACTGTGCTACACACTGCGCCAGCGTGCTGCTCCACTATTTTTCTTAAAAATATTAATAATATAAATTGATATATTCTACACTGTAAAAAATGCTGGGTTCCACGCAATTTTTAAAATTTTGTTCCAACACAAATTGAGTAAGTTAACTTATGGTTTTACTAAATTAAATGGATTGAACAGAAAACAATTAAGTTGCCCCCAAAGACCTCAAGGATTGTGTTGATTTAGCTCATTTTAAATAAGTACTTTTAAAAAAGAAGCAAAATTAATTTTCTGAGTGTAAGTAAATAGAACTGAATATAATCTACCAGTAAGAGTTGATAACAAGATTTACTTAATAATTTTATTTAAAGAAAGATTCAAGTCAATAAAAATAGAGACAATTAACTAATATTTTTATGAATGTTGCTTTTAGTAATAAGTAGACTTTAAATAATAATTGCAGATGAATTGTTCTTAGTTAGTTTTAAATTTACTTGTCATTTGAACATGCTTTTGGTTGTTGTTGTTGTTGTTGTTGTTGTTGTTGTTGTTGTTGTTGAAACAACAGATATAGTTGATTCAAGGTCCAATGAACTAAACTTTTGTCCATTGGACGATTTCTAAAAAAGAAGTCATAGTTAAGTTATAGTTAAAAAGAAGTTATACTTAATTTTTAGTTACGGCTACAAAACATAATTTGTAATGACATAATTTTGAAATGACTCACACTCACAATCGCAGTGTTTTTCACATACTAAGTATTATGCAATTTTGGATTTGGAGTGTAATTGGAATGTGCGTTACCTCAAGTTAAACCCCTGTGAAGCATGAGGTCAAGGTTGAACTATTAGTGGGAGTATAAGTATAAAATATTTGGCTCATTTGAATGAATAGGTGTGGCAATAATTGTGGCACACACATATTTAACAAATATATTTGATTTTTGTTTTTTTTGTTTCTTTCATATTGCAGCCTTCTTTGCTCATTTACCAAGGGTGCCATTATTAGTAGAGGGCACTTTTAAAATATTTTTACATTTTCTGGCAGGCAGCAGATATGTCTGTTTGAGTGTGAACATGCTGACACTTTTTGCTGTGTGTGGGATTCTCAGGTCAGCCATCTGTGATGGTGTGATGAAGCTTAAATAGCAACAGAGAACGAGAGAAATTGAATAATACATTGGTGTACTGTATGTTGCAATAGAGCAGTGGTTCTCAACCTTTTTGTCTACTGCTTTTCCGTTATCGAGTCAATTTCATTCATATATCTCTTTAGACAATACTGATTGTTTAAGCATCATGTTAAGAAGCAGCGAAATAATAGTGAAGTCCCCATAAAATAACCTTTAATGTTGTTAAAATATACAGAAAATAATGTTGAAAATTGTCTCTTTTTTTCATGTTGTCATAAACGACCAATTGCAGCAGCTTGTGGTAAAGCTTTAATATCATTTTAAGTTATCTTGTGAGCCTTTGTAGTAATGTTTACAGTATTTTGTTGGCTCAAAATTGAAAAATGTTTTTCAAACTTCATAATTATAAATGTGTACAGGTTTAGTTTCCCCATGTGTGTTTATCCTGCGAAAAGCCAAAAAGAAAAAACTATCATATATTTTTACCACAATTTACTGGAGACAACCACTAGCGTTTATTCAGTCTAAAAATGTAATGCCAAGCATATTTAGAACAAGTATTTGATGAAATTAGGACTGTAACTAATGATTAATTGATAATGGGTTAGTTATTTTTTGATTATTATTATTTTTCAATTAATCGAATAATATGATAAAAATAAAAACCCTTATAGATTTGACAATTTGCTCATTATATCTTTATAAAACCATAAATGAGAGTTTTATTTATGTATAAAAGTATATTTAAAAAAAACAAAAGTCACTTATCGAGTTTAATGATCTTTAAATTTGACTTTTTAAACCTTAAATGAATAAAGGTTTGTTTATGAACTGTAAAAAAGAGCGCAGTGGTGCACGAGAGAGACCGATAATCAATTAAAACAATAAAGTCAATAAAATAAGAACAATAAAGATACCATTATATGACATAGTTCTGTGCCCTTCTTTGTACGAGCGGCTGTGTATGTTGTACATCACGCTCCTTAGTAATGTAAGCAGCCCAACTAATCGATAATGACATTCGTTGACATCAAATTACATTATAGATAATTATCGATTTAACCGATAAGTTGTTATAGCCCTAAATGTCATAAAATACTCTATTTTAAGATCGCAGGGCTGAACCAAAATTATATGAATCGCTTGGATTGTACCTATTTGTCAGCAAGACATTTTTTAATCATTTAAAATACATATTAAAATGTAGTATGATCACAGTTTTAATTTGCAGTATATTTCATTTTTAAATAAACATAAATTACTGTATATACGTTCCACTAAATGACCAAGGAACATGATTTCACCTATATTATTACCATTTTGTTTTCACCGAAGTTGCTTAAAACATTGATTTCGACACTTTACTGCTAGCATTTAACATGCCTTCTGTGTATATAAAATCATTTTTCAATGGGCCGTCTCCTCTTTGAACGTGATGCAAATGGTATTTTGGATTTGACCAAATACCCTGAAACCCTAAAAAACAGCACATGTGCCCAAAAAATGTTCACACACATCACATGTGTGACCACCATGCAAATCCACACCTCTCTTAAATTTCTCATCCCATAGGTGAAGCCATTCATTCGTACAGCAACACATATGAGCACATTTCCATGGCTCCATTTTCCAATGTCTCTTGCATTCGTTTCAGATGCCCTTGTCCACCGCTTGGTATTTGAAGGCCCATCTAAACCTGTTATGTATATGAAATCAGTGTTAAATGCTAGCGACCTAATCTCTGATATTTGCATGAGGCGAGGGTGATAATTGCAGGCTGAAAGCACAATAACGGGACAGTGTGCTCTGCGTTTCCCATATCAATCACCACGAGTGGGGGAGAACCAAGCGGGGCGGCTAGTTAGCGCTGGTCGATTGTTTTCAGGCCCTGACCGCGGCGCTTTTCGGGCAGGCCTGGCGGGGGGTTGGCCGGTCCCTCGCAGACCTGAGCGCAGCCCCCGTGTTCATCCGTCCATTCGGATCTGTCACCCCAGGGCTAACCCAGCCAATGGTTACCCTTTGTCCCTCTCCGCATTCTTCGGGTCCATTGTGTGGGCCAATACCGGTTAGGCTCATCCTTACAATTCCCTTTGTCAGGAGGACCCACAGCACAGACTCCAGAGAGGGGGAGAGAGAGTGAGAGAGCTATCGGACGGAGAGAGAAAGAGAAAAAGTTGCGATGTGGGAGAATGAAAGGACAGAAGAAAGAAAGGGATGTGATGGGCTGTTTTTTGATGCTCTTTTACCAAAGACGTGGAGTGGCCGGCATTCACAGTGTCAAGTGTCATCGTCTGATCATGTGGGGAGTCATGAAAGCTGTTCACTTAACTTTGAGGCCCCAAACTGAGTCGATCATATTCAACTTTAAGTGCAAAAGTTCAGTTTTGCTTGAAAAAATAATTTATCAAAAAACAAACAAACAAAAAAACTTGAACAACAAGTAAATAAACAGTGCAACCTTAAATCATTGTTTAATGTTAATGGTATGGGTCACCTGGCAAAAATACTTTACTCTCCCTAATTTAGAATATCTCCTTTTATGTCCCCCTAGAAGAAAAACGTCATACAATTGACAACATTGATCATCAAACAATAGCTATGTTTCCATCCATCTATTTTTATGCTCATTTTAGCTATGCGCTGAAAAAAACGGTTGATAGAAACGCCAGGATGCGCATACGTTTTGAAATTGAAAAAAATGTAAGCGCATAACTGAGTAGGATAAACTTTTTATTCGATAAGAAAAGATGCGCATAAACTACGATAGAAACACTTTTATGGAACAATTTCCAGTATGCACATTAAAAAAGGTCATGTGATTTTGTTATAGGAGATCATGTGGTAATGTGTGTGAATGGATAAACCAGCCAGCAGAGAACACTGTAGAACATCTGAAATGTTGTTTTGGTCATTCTAAAATGCCTTAACCATTTCAGTATTAGTGTTATTATGTTATTAATTACTTCTTGAACTGTCAAGAGCGTCTGTGCACCGCGTCTTACACCTTTAAACGCCACCACGCGTTCATTGCGTGTCGGGATTATCTTCTGAGGCTCAAGTCATTTGTTAAATAAAGAAAAAATTCACGCAGCTTCTCCTACCACAGCAAATTCCATCTTTACTGTTGATATTTGCCGTTAGTTAATCAGGAAGTGACGTTTTTGTTCTCTTTGACACATTAGACGGTGCATTATTTGCACATCTTTTACACAAGATTCCAGTTTTGCACATACATTTAATTCGCATCTTTTGATGGAAACATAGCTACTGTCTTTCCTTTCAGAGTTTTGAATGTAAAGGTATAGCTCAAAAAAGCACACAATTTTGATAAAGTGGCACCAAATATCATAAGAAAAATGGAACTTGCTCCAACAGAAGAAACCTCTGTCATACTAATATAATAGCATCTAATATGGGGTTGTTGAATCCTCGATTCTGATTAGCTGATGAATGTTTAAAGGTGTGCTTTTGTTTTCATGTAAACGTACAAGTGAAGTACTTCCAGTCGGTCTTGACCACATCACAGTTCCATAGCACTACATCGAAGGATTTCAGGTTTTTCAAATTACACTGATAAAAATGATTCATTGGATTTACTAAATTGTTTTAAGGTAACTGGTTGCAAATGATTTATATGGGTCGAATTTGAACAAACAAATGAATCTGAACATTTAATCTGTTATTTAATCTGTTTGTTTAAAATCAGCCCATTGTTTGCAAGCAGTTAGCTTAAAAAATTGCAAATCAAATTGTAAATTCATTTTTTAAATATTTAATTTTATTATAAAGCACTTTGGATCAACTGCGGTTGTGTAAAATTGTGCTATAACTAAAGTTTGCTTTGCCTAAATCCAATGAATAATTTTTTTCAGTGTACTTTACAGTCTATAGCAGACGAAAATCTAACCAAAATCAAATTAAACAAAAAACAAAAAAACAAAAAATATCACCTCGGGTGTGCATTATGTTCTGATAACTCATTGTCACATATGACTGTTTGGAGGTGGATAATTACTATGTCGTTATTATTTTTTAAGTAGCTTTATTGTTATTTAATTGCTTTTAATTTGTAGCTCACAGCTTGGCAAACTACAATCATTCATTAGCTATTCTTCCTTACTGAATAGGTATAAAGACCCCTGCTAAAAGGACACTTCATGACGATAACGAAATTAGGCTTATCTCTGTAACATAAATACCAAATATCTAGAAAATATGGCTGGATTTATCTACTCCAGTTGATCTTGTTTTGAAACTCTACCTATTGGACATTATTAGCTTGGAATAAATAAATGGGTTCAGTAAGAAAACTGTACAATTTTGGTCAAATATGAAAGAGACTGTATCAGATATGTTTGAATCGTGATTTTGTATCCCCTATATTGCATTTAATATTGTTTTATTTATATTTTACCTTCATGTTGGATGGATCTCAAACATTCAAATCTAAATGTTCAATAAAAAAGAATAATAAAAAGAGAAGATATGCAATAATAAGCATTAGTTCATTTTTAGGAAAATTAGCTTTTTAATGGGATAAAACAGTGTTTACGTTTGTTAGATGAGTGTTTAATACTACATGTGTGTGGTTTTAAAGCATGGAAAGCCTAAGTTCTGTGATCCGGAGGGAGGGTGTCTGGAATTTCAGCGTCAGCTGAATCAGTGGCAAGCAAAACAAGATACTGCCCCTTTTACTCAAAGCAAAACAGCCTTTTATCACCATAGCCATGTTTAAAATATTTATTCTGTTGACTTCTGCTTTATTCCCAGCCAATTCCCAAGTCGTATGATAGGATGGCTTTTGAAGAATGTTATCTGCTGTTATTTTGTAATGTTTGGTCAGTGCTCTGCGCATTCCAATGACATCATTACAGACTCGCGGTATGCAGAAATCCCAGCGGAGGGATAAGTTGTGTTGAATCTGTAAGGTCGCTAATCAAATCAATGTGTAAACAAAGAAAGTGCACACAAACACAAGCACAGAGTTAATCTTACTTTTGTGCTCCGAGTAAACAGCACTTTCTCTTTCACACACTAAGATGATTGGTTTATTTGTGCTGGTAGTTCCCACAGCTCTCTCTGTCATAGCATGTATATGTATTTGTTGCTATTTTACCGCATCATGTCTAACTAGCATCATGACACGGTGAATTTCCTCAACACACTGCGTAAAAAAACATAAATGTGATTTATTGATTGATTGGTAATTGGTTGATTGATTGGCTGGCTGCACGGTTGACTGGTCCAAGAATGCTCAAGGGTTCATAGCCTCTTGCTGTGCCCTTCAGAACTGTGTGTGTGTTCAGTAAGGGGTCTTCGCTCATTGCATATGAATGAGTTGGGCCTCAGGGGATCTGATGCTTACAGGCTAATCCTCAGTGGTGCTGGAGATACTTAAGGCCACTTTATGACTCTTAAAACACATTGTTATCATCCTGAAGAGATTTATGACGTCTCACTGCTGCATTCCACTTCACTTCACTGTTGTGGAAGGTAAAACCCAGTGAGGACAATAGGACCGACTGAAGAGTATGAATGAGTTTATCTCATGGCGTGGCTTGATAAGTAATGAGACTTGCAGATTTTCATTTTCTCTTGTTCTTTAGACTACCAATATTTTGGATCGGGGAGTGACTGGAAATAGTGGTTTAGTTAAAGAGTACATATGCACTGCAAAAAAAAAAAAAATCCGAAAATTAGCAGTTTTTTGTATTTCCATTTTTATTTTTAATTTTTACCCATTTATTTATGCTTGTGAATCACATTATGGGACCTTGATCTTTCCTCTAACAACTTTTAACCTTTAAACATTTGAAAAAGTGACTTTAAGTGACATTTTTGATAGTTTAATGTAGTGATGCCCAAAGTAGGGCCCGTGGCCCATGGTAACTTTTGATTTGGCCCGCCATCCCTATGAGAAAAGAGGAAGAATGATGGGGATGTTTCGGGATTGTCAATTAAAATTTAACGTAATGTTTTAGTTGTTTTATTGTTAAAAGCTAGCAGAAATTAAATGATTCAATTAAATGTCGTAAATGAATCAGGTTTAGTTTAAATGTATATATGGTGACTCGAAAATGCAGAGACTTTGGTGAGCAAATCAAGACAAAGGCAGTCTGCTTTACTAGTGTATTCAGCATTGAACTCCACTGTGTTATATATGTGATTGTTTTTATTGCATTAAGTTATAATTGAAAAAGTTATACTGAATTAGCTAATACCATTTAAAGTAATGTTTTCTATTTATTTTGAATATTATTAAATAAATTAGGAAATTACCCATGGCAAATTTAATGTAATATACTGTAGTTTGATATGTTTACCTTCGGCCAACGGCTCATAATGATATTTGGTTTTTGGCCCTTCATACGAAAAAGTTTGGGCATCCCTGGTTTAAAGTGATGTTTTGCCAAAGTTGGTGGTGTTTATTACGGTACTGAAAAACTTTTTAGACTTATGCTTCTCTATATTATTTATTTTACATTATATTATTTCAAACTACCAAAATGTCAATAAAAGTCACTTTTTTAAAATGTAGAGTTGAATTTTCAACATCAAAAGTTGACAGAGCAGAGATCAAGGTCCCATAATGCAATGCACAATCGTAAATAAATGGAAAACACTTGTGAATGGACAAAATATAGAAACTGTCAATTAACAGATTTGTACAGTGTAGATTTTCTACAGTATAAATCAGAAATATACTGTATAACCAGAGTGGTCAAATTCATAGAAATGACTCAAAAAGGGCCATATTTAACCCGAAAAATTTAAATTGTCATAATTTATCATTGTTTCAAACCTTCAGGTTTCTTTCTGTAACCATCGACTTTCATAGTATTTGTTTTCCTATTATGGAGGTCAATTGTGACAAGTTTTCAGCTTTCTGTAAAATATCTTCTTTAGTGTTAACTTACAAAGGTTTGAAATGCTTGCGGGTGAGTAAATAGTGAGTACATTTTCCTTTTTTGGGGTTTATCTCTTTAAGAACAGGTCTTTTTAGTGAACCAAATGCAGAGTTCGCTGATGTAATCTAACTCCAAAAACAAATGACTCCTACTGACAGTTTCTTATGGTGAATCAGAAATCTGATTTACGAGCAAGTCAATCTTATGAACTTGGTTTGTTAAAAAATAAAATACAGTATTTTGTATTTTAAAAATACTACAAAATACTTTTACAAGGGAGCATGACATTTCTTCACATACCTTCCATCAATAGACCTATTCGATCAATCCCTTTACCATTAAACTGACTTAGTAAAGGAAACAATGACTGATAACAACAGCTTTTCTCTGAGCAAGTTTAAGTCAGCTTCTCTGGACCTCATTTACCTCTACTGTACATGAGGAGGTATTCATAAAAATGTAACGTTTTTCATTTTGATTTTAGTATAGATTTTGTACAAGTTTCATACAGAAAGTCTTGAAGATGATCTCTTTAATTACTATAAAAACCAGTATTGCAGATAATGAGTTGAAATATAGTACACTCTCAGAAATAAAGCTACGTAAGCTGTCAGAGGGGTGGTAAAAATTTGTACCTACAAGGTTCATATTAATACCTTAAGGGTACATATTAGTTCCAAAAAAGTACAAATATGTTCCTCTTAAAATTTTTAGGTACTAATATATACTTTTAAGGTGCCAATATGGACCCTTTAAGTACAAATGCATACCTTTTGAAAAGGTACCACCCCAGTTACAGCTTGCATACCTTTGCTTCTGAGAGTGTACTATATCTCTTGATTGTGAATATTGCCACTTAAAAGTCTTATGTTTCAAAATTTTTGGAACTGAAATCTTCTATACTCGATGTAAAATCACGATTTCTGAAAACTATTAAAATCTACATTATCTCAATTATCTAAAAAAAATGTAGCTATCTGTTTTTGCTGCCATAAAACCTGAGTTGAGAGTTTACCAGTCTGTAAATTTGGTTATTAAATATTTTTGTCTCATACTGATTAACTATGTCAAAGTTTGTAATTGTTTGTTTGTTTGTTTACACTTTATTGTCCCCAATAGAGAAATTTGTCTTGGACTCTAGGCCCAAATTTGCATACACTGAACAGAAACGGACACGAAATCAACACAAAAATTCAATCATCAGTAAATATTACATATTTAAAAGCCTGATTTATGTAGTTAAAAATGATTTCTTAAAACGATTATATCTGCACACAGGCAACCTGTATTGTCTACCTGAAGGCGGTAACTCATACTTTGGTCAAGCTAATATTTTAATAGCTTCGTCCTGAACTAATTGCTCATAGAGAGATTGTAAGGATCGATAGTCCCTTTTCCTTATGATTCTCATGGCTGTCTTCACCAGCCCTTCAAGCTTAGCTATAGATTGAACTGTAATGTTTCCATACCACACAGTAAATTCATAGCGTATTATGCATTCAATCACAGCTTTGTAAAATAAAAACATAACTTTTTGCTGTACCCCCAAAAACTCTCAATCTCCGTAAGAAATGCAGTCGCTGCTGCACACGAAAACAAATACTGTCTACATTCGGACTCAAGGTAAGCAAACTATCTATGTGTACACCCAGGTATGTATAAGAGCACACTTGTTTAATGGGTTCTGCGTCAGTTACCACAGGTGAATTAACTATAAAGAGCACATGCAGATCAGCTACTGGCATTTGAAACAGCCAATAAAATATTGTAGGTATTGCCACTGCAGGACTCGTATGTCGTTTGTCTTATTTTCCTGTCTTATTTTGACTTGCTCCCAAATCTACCCCTGTTATTTGTCTGTTATTTCTTTACATGTGATATGTAATTTCCATCCATACTCCAAGCATTAATCAACTTCTTCACTATTATATGCCTTGGCAAATAACCGAGAAAGCACCAATCAAAGGCCACATTTTTTTATGATGTCGTCATGTAGACTTCATATAAAGTATTTTACAGTGTTTTAAAAATAACAAAATACAAGACACTAAAGTATTTTGATACAAAATATTAACCCATTTTCATAAACCCCATCAAATACAAATTACAAAATACTATTTTGTATTTAAGATAGGTATTTGAAATGCATGTATCATAAATATTGGTCATCCCTGGTTAAAATGACATCAAGTGGATATCATATACTTATCTGCATGCAAAAGTATGATCAGATTATAAAGTATCAGAACACACAAGGGCCAACGAGGAGTTGTGATGATTCTGTGTGGGCTTGCTGAAAGGTCACAGCTCCCAGCAGAGAGGTCAAAGTTGAAATGACACATACAAAAGCAAACGGTGTTCAGGCAAGACGATGATGATTGGGCTCTCTTGACAGCAACCAATGAGACGATGCTGTATTTTATGAAAATTTCAGGAACCTGGAACTTAATGCCATTTTTAGAAATTCATATTTACTTATATGAATTAAATATATACATATTTAAACTGTCCTAAACACTTGAACGCTACCATCTTTGGCATCTTGAAGCTTGTGAACTCAACACAATGCTTACGATGACAGTAAAAGTTAAATGGACTCCAAAAGTTTCCAACTAGAGCCATCTGGATCCAGGCCCGCATAACTAAACCAAGTGCACCCCATCTTCCAGGAAATAATGACATGTAGAAGTGCACACATCTCGCCTGTCACCTCTTGACCCTGACATATCCTCGCCCCCCGTCGTGTAGGAGAGAACGCAGTTAAAACATTTGAAAAACGTTTAACCCGCACACCCCTGCCTCTGTTAACTGCGCTACTGCTGCTTTTCATTTACGGCCTCCCCCGTCATCCATCTCCCTCGCTCCCGTTAACCACAGGAAGTCACTCACTTCCTCATTACAGCACATCAAACGCTCGCAACGACCATAAACCCGCCCCATCGCCGCACCAACACATGCCTCCAATTCTGACACACAAACGCCGCTTTTGGTAAATCTCGTGTTATAGACATGAGCTCCGTCTAATCCTTGTTTCATAGTCGCTTTTTTTGTGCCTGAACCGCATCATCAACAGGTACACGTCAACAAAGCGAGCGAGTGATTCAGGGTTAGTGAGCGGAAGTATGGTTTTATGGCTCAAGAGTGAGAGTCTGGGATTAGTTACCGCGTATGATCCACACTCCAGCCGGTTGGAGGTGCTGCTGCAGATCAGTGTAATAAACCATGTCATTGATCTCAAGTGGTTTTAATCATGGACCGCAAATCATTTTCCCCCTTAATGTTTTCACACAAGTTTAAGGTGCTCTACAAATGCACTCTGCTACTCGAACAATGAGCCTGTGAAACTGAGGCTTTTGTTAAAAAGTGTTTGGGTCGGGTCTTTTGGAGTGATTCAGTTCATGGAGGTATTTAAGATCTGAAGCATGTAATTAGAGTAAAACCGAACTCAAACTTGCATCTAAAACTAAAACCATATAACACTTAGAAAGGGTTTTCAAATAACACAACCAGTCCGACCATGTGACTCTTATGCACTAGGTTCATTTTAGGGATTTAAAGGAATATTTCACTCAAAAATTTAAATTACCTATCATTTACTCTATCTTATGTGGTTTTGAAACCTTTATACTGTAAGTATCTTTCTTTAGGTGAACAAAAAAAAAAAAGATAGTTTGAAGAATGGTGATGGTACTCATTTACTTCCATTGTAGGGGACAGTTTTATGGAGGTCAGTATACCAGCATTTATCAATGTATATTTTCATTTGTGTTCAGCAGAAAAGGGTAAATGAAATAGTTACTTCTATGAACTTGACTCTTATGAACTTGATTCTTGTTATTAAATCGAATGACATACAACACAACCAATGTCGAATTCATTCATGCATGACTCTTATGAACTTGATTCTTTTTTTTTTAATCAACAACATGCAACACAACCTATGTAGCCCCATTCATGAATGAATAACTCTTATGAACTTGATTATTGTTACTGAATCAACAACATACAACACAACCAGTGTAGTGCAATTTATAAATGAATGACTCTTGTGAAATTGATTCTTTAAAATGAATCAACAGCATACAACACTACCAATGTAGTCCAATTCATGAATTAATGACTCTTATAAACTTGATATTATTTGTTGAACCAACAACATACCACATAACTAATGTGCAATAAATTTATGAATGACTCTCATGAACTTGATTCTTTTTATTGATTCAACAACATACAACACAACCAGTCTTTAAATAATTCATGCATGACTCTTATGAACTTGATTGTTTTTATTGAATCAACAACATACAACACAACCAGTCTTCAAATAATTCATGCATGACTCTTATGAACTTGATTCTTTTTATTGAATCAACAACATACAACACAACCAGCCTTCAAACAATTCATGCATGACTCTTATGAACTTGATTATTTTATAGATTTTTTTTCAATTGAACCAACAATATGCAACACAACCAATGTAGTTCAAGTCATTAATGAATGACCCTTATGAACTTGATTCTTTTTATTGAATCAGCAACATACAAAACAACCACTGTAGTCCAATTCATTAATGAATGACGCTTTTGAACTTGATTCTTTTTATTCAATCAACAACATACAACACAACCAATGTAGTGCAATTCATCAATGAATGACTCTTATGAACTTAATTCTATTTATCAAATCAACAGCATACAATACAACCAATGTAGTCCAATTCATGAATGAATGACTCTTATGAACTTGATTCTTGTTATTGAATCAACAACATATGACACAGCTCATGAATGAATTAATGGATGACTCTTATGGACTTTTTTTTGAGTCAACAACATATGACACAACCAATGTAGTCCAATTCATCCATGCATGACTCTTATGAACTTGATTCTTTTTATTTAATCAACAACATACAACACAACTGATGTCTAATTCGTTCATGCATGACTCTTATGAACTTGATTCATTTCATTGAGTCAACAACATACAACACAACCAATGTAACCCAATTCAGGAATGAATGACTCATATGAACTTGATTCTTTATATTGAATCAACAACATACAACACAATCCATGTAGCCCAATTCATGAATGACTCTAATGAGCTTGATTTTGAATAAACAACATACCACATAATCAATGTCCAATAACTCAGGCATGACTCTTATGAACTTGATTCTTTTATTGTATCAACAACATACAACGCAATCAAAAAGCCCAATTCATGAATTAATGATTCTTATGAACTTGATACCCTTTGTTGAATCAACAACATACAACACTACCAATCAACAACATACAACACTACCAATGTAATCCAATTCATAAATGAATGAGTCTTATGAACATGATTCTTTTTATTGAATCAGCAACATACAACTGATGTCTAATTTGTTCATGCACTACTCTTTATGAACTTGATTCTTTTTATTGAATCAAAAACATGCAACATAATTCATGTAGTCCAATTAATGAATGAATGATTATGAACTTGATTCTTGTTACTTAATCAACAACATATGACACAACCAATGTCAAATCCATTCACGCATGACTCTTATGAATTTGAGTCTTTTTATTGAATCACCGACATACACCACAACCAATATACCGCAATTAGTGAATATACGACTCTCTTATTTTATCATATGACTCTTCCTTTTTAGTGAATCAAAATATAAAGCACAACCAATTTAGTCCCATACAAGACACTTATGAACTTTGTTCTTTTTAGTGAATCAACAAAATCAGACCCAATGAAGTCCAGTTCAAGAATGTATGGCTTGATTGTTTTTAGTGGTTTAAAAACATAACAGAATCAGGATAGTCCAATTCATGCACAAAGGACTCCCAAGTACAGTTCTCTCAAGTGAAGCACACAAGCGTAGTCTTCACTGCAGTTTACGGCACTCTACAAATGTCCTCCGACAAGAACAATGAGCCTGTGAAATTGAGGCATTTGCTGAAAACTGTTTCAGTTCACGATTCAGTTCACAGAGGTATTCAAGATCAGAGAAAACAGCCTTTCAGAAGCATGTAATTAGACTTAAACCGAACTGAATCCTGCATGCAAAGCTCAGACTCAAGAAGCTTTTGAAAGGGTTGCTAATAAAATGCTGCACGCACATTTACATTTATTCATTTAACATCAGCTTTTATCCCGAGTAAAGCAAGGAACAACTTGTACATTTGGATTCAAGGCGTGCATCTGAGGCCTCAGCGAATGTGCTGTTTGGTTTTGTTATTTATAGAAACTGACCACCATAAGAGGCTGAATTAATCTCCATTACTTTAATCAAAGGAGTGAAGGGGGTGATTTCGATTTACACAGCATCTCTTTGACTGTTATAGGATTGAACTGCTGGCCTTTGGAGTTTGGATGCAAATGTAGTCAAGTCGTTGCTAAAGAGAAAGGCCTACAATAAGCACTATGTGGCCTGTGACTGTCATGTGATTAAGATGAATTAACGGGGCATTTGGGGAAGAAGTTGAACAGTAACTTGGGCCAATTAAATGCACGTTAGGCAAATGAATATCTTTGTGTTCGTTGAAACAATCCTTGGGTTCAATGGGTACCTATGGCTATTGATAGGCCAACACAAAGGATCCTCAATTCACATTCGTAATGTGAGCAGATGTTGCTTTCTGATCAACACAAACATATGCATACTCTTATACAGGGGTCAATAACATGACGCTCACTGTTTTCTTTTCAGTGCAGTTGAAACGTTCCCTGAGAACTAAATGCACAACTGCAGGCATGCTTTTTTGAGTTCATATAGTTTACTTCAATTAAAAGTGATTTATTTTTTAAAATTTTTTAATTAAAAAGGATAAAAAAAAAATGTTAGTACTTTTTAATCATAAAATAGATTAACTTGATCTTAAAACAATGCTTGATCTTAAAACTTTAAACGTTTAATATAATTTAAACAAACACCAATTTTTTATCAATTTATAAAAAGTTAACCACTTACTGGCCTTGATATTAGTGCGGATGTATACCTGACCGGTGAGCCGTCTCACAAAAAAAGAGCCCTTCTGAATCAAATCAGCAGGATGCCTGACTTTAAATGCAGTTCGGCAGTTTCACTTTAACTCATGAACATTTCATTCATTATCCCATGACAAACTGGGATATTAGACAAAAATAAGGAGTAAAGGACTGGTGAGAGTGTTATAGAATGTAATAACTCTCGCCAAACGGAAAGAATGTCTTAATATCCACATGTCTTAATTCCATTTCTGTTTAGTTCAGTTATGACTTTAGTCGGATTAAGGTGATCAAAAATTGCTGTTTCGAGCTTATGTAGGCCTACAGTTCATGATTCAAGTTTAACTGAATAAACAGTTAGTAAACACAAGTACATCTTATTGAACATAATTTATTTTCATCACCAATTATCATAGAAACAGGAGATGAGCCCCTGGGTCAGTTGGCATTTCTGTGTGGAGTTTAAATATTCTCTCTGTGTTCTCCCCAAAGACACGCGCTACATGTGAATTGAACAAGCTAAATTGGCCGTAGTGTATATGTGTGAATGAGTGTGTATGGGTGTTTCCCAGTGTTGGGTTGGGGCTGGAAGAGCATCCACTGTGAAAACATAGGCTGGATAAGTTGGCGGTTCATTCTACTGTGGCAACCCCTGATTAATAAAGGTACTAAGCCTAAAAGAAAATGATTGAATGAATGATTGAAATATACATTATCTTCCTAGGGCTTGAGGGCTTCTAGCTCTTAAGTGGCTATTTAAAATACTATGAATGTTTTATATTTTGTTACAAACATACAGGGTCATCCTGCAACTGTTTTGCAGCATATGAAATGTCCCAAACACCATTTTTAACTCTCCAAAATGGGAAAAAATAGTTTTTACTCTCTGATAGTCAAAGCAAGTTTAAAAAAATTATGTTAAACATGCATTAAAAAAAGGGTTTTATGTAAATTTGGACCACGAGTCCACAAATATGGACATCATTTTTCTCTAAAAGTACATTGTATCCAAAGATGATACTTTTTTTACTCTAATTAGGTTCCAATAAGCCCCAATAGCAAAGAGAAATAAAAAATGCATGTAGAAAAACACCTTGGGCCTTAAGAGGTTAAGGTTACATTTCACACATTTATTTTATTTATTTGATATATAAATACACATTTTCTGCAATAATTTATGTCAATACAGTTTTTATTAAACATCTATTTTTATTTCTCCATATGTTAGTTATAAAATGATATTGATCGTGTTATTTTGGTATCATTGATATATTATTACATTTTTGTTAATATTTTAATTTAAATTCTTCATTTAAATTTCCTCTTTTCCTGTTGTTTTTTTAATTCTGTTTTGTATTCAGTTTCATCATTTCTGTCTCATTGACACAGTTTAATAGTTATTTTTAGCTTACTTAGTTTTAAATATTGTATGGCAAATGGGCACAGATTAAGTTAAAATTAGGGTAAAATAAATAATAAGAAAACATGACCAAAACTGAATAATTATTAAAATAATATACTGACTATAAATTTCACTCTTTTCATTTCCTTTTAATTACGTGTAATACTCTTGGGTGACACACACACACACACACACACACGCACACACACACACACACACACACACACACACACACACACATACAATTAGTTGCAATTAGACTATTTAGTCTACAATTAGTCATAATTAGTACACAATTAGTTGACCGTGACAATCATGTTTGATTAAAATGGTAAAATGTTACATTTTTGCAAATAATGTTTACAAAATGAAGACTTACATAAACTTTGATTTCTCCCTCATTACTCATGTTATTAAACTCAATACAAACAGTTCATTTCTGAGTGTTTCCCACGTGTTTTACAATAGACTTCAAATGCTTTTTTCTTTTCTGTCTTATGTCCACTTCTATACATCATTAACCCACATCACACACACACACACACACACACACACACACACACACACACACACACACACACACACACACACACACACACACACAAAATCCACATTCCATGTGAATGAAGGAGTGAATGCAAAGGTGTATGAATGAGTGACTGACTGCATGAATGAAAGGATTGGACATAAAGGCAGAGATGAAGGGCAGCTATTTAGTAAGTTATATTGAATCAGGAAATTCCTCCGGCTCTCCAGGAGGGAGGGGAAGGGGGCGTGGAGAGTTAAGCTGGACCCCCGTCCCGCTCCGGCCCCCCTGGTCAGGCTTAGAAGAGACTCATTCTGTAGCCTTAGTCAGCAGGCTCGCAGGGGGGCTCACAATGGAGCTATTCTGCAGACAAAGAGCAGAGTTAATGCTGCTATTGCACTGCGCTGGGCTGCTGGGGCTCCGCCGCTGCTTTCTGTTAGGCCTAGATGAAGCTGATTTTGCCCTCAAATGGGGGTCAGAGGTTGAGGTGGACGACAGATCAGAAATCATATGTTTGAGCTGGTGCAGCAACAGGGAAGAATCGTGGATTCATTGTTAGGTTGTAGATTAAATGTCCAGCAATAGATTGAGGTTGAGAGAAGGTTAGTGGATTGGATGTTAAGTATTTTGATTATTGGCAGTATTTGTGTTATTATAATACTTTAATAATAAGACTGTAAAGATATTGCCTGATTGCTGTCATTTTTATGGTGCTATTCTATTTGGCACAATTTCTAAAGATTTCAATTTTCTAAATGATCGTATTGTATTATTTTTTTAATCATGGTTTTTAATGTCGTAACTTGAATTTCTGTCAGAATCGCACACAAGGAGTTTGTCTTAGTGATAATACAAACAAAGTATAAACATGGTGCAGATATAAAACAATAAAAACATAATAACAATAGCATTAAAAATCAATAGAGAAAAAATACATTTCCTTTATACAGGGTGTAATTTCCTGTATACTGTGTCGAAACAACAAATTTGCAGTTTGTGATGCATTTTGGAAACAGGAGATGAGCCCCTGGGTCAGTTGGCATTTCTGTGTGGAGTTTGGGTATTCTCACTGTGTTCTCCCCAAAGACACGCGCTATAGGTGAATTGAACAAGCTAAATTGGCCATAGTGTATATGTGTGAATGAGTGTGTATGGGTGTTTTCCAGTGTTGGGTTGTGGCTGGAAGAGCATCCACTGCGTAAAACATAGGCTGGATAAGTTGGCGGTTCATTCTGCTGTGGCGACCCCTGATTAATAAAGGGACTAAGCCTAAAAGAAAATGATTGAATGAATGATTGAAATATACATTATCCTCCTAGAGCTTGAGGGCTTTTAGCTCTTAAGTGGCTATTTAAAATACTATGAATGTTTTATATTTTGTTACAGACATACAGTGTCATCTTGCAACTGTTTTGCAGCATATGAAATGTCCCAAACACTATTTTTAACTTTCCAAAATGGGAGATACAGACATTTTTTCAAAAACATTTTTGATTGGAATATTTGGTTATTAGTATATTTGAATGAAATTTAATGAGCAAAAAGTCATACATTATATCCTGTATTTTTTTTTTTAGAATTCGGTTTTATCAAAATTGTGTAGAATAAAAACTTCAGATCTAGTTTACAGCCAGCAAAGCAAAGTGAAATCCAGTAAATAAAAATAAATAAATAAATAAATGGATGGATGAATGAATAAATTGAATGAATAAATCTGTTGTTTCATATTGAATATTCAACAAATTACATGCACACTGCCATTTCAAATATGTATCAATAACTTTCACACAAAGGCGGCATGGTGACGCAGTGGGTTGCGATGTCGCCTCACAGCAAGAAGGTCACTGGTTCCAGCCTCACCTGGATCAGTTGGCATTTCTGTGCGGAGTTTGCATGTTCCTCCTGGGTTTCCAGTGCTCCGGTTTCCCCCACAAGTCCATTGAATGGTGAATTGGGTAAGCTAAATTGTCTGAAGTGTATGTCTGTAAATGAGAGTGGGTGTTTCCCAGTGATGGGTTGCAGCTGGAAAGGCATCCGCTATGTAAATCATATGTTGGATAAGTTGACAGTTCATTCCGCTGTGGCGACCCCTGATTAATAAAGGGATTAAGCTGAAAATAAAATGAATGAATGAACTTTCACACATTAGACATTTGGGCAGTGTTAGCTTCTTTTTTGCGTTATTTTATGAAGAAAAAGGGAAACCTAAACATTAAATATTTTAATATAATATTTTTAGAATATATAATATTAATATATATGCAATATGTTTTAATATAAATTAATATTTATATCTTTTTTTCACCACTGACTTTCAAAGTATGAACAAAACCTCTAGAAATATTTCCCAAATGATCTTATTTTTTGTTCCATTGTTAATGTTAGACTGTTATGTGTAATAGATGTAATGTTCAATTAAAAAACACACAAGCAAACTAAAAACACATTTGAAGAAGATTTTCTTGCCAGTTTATGTCTGTGCATGGGCACAAGAGCATGCTTTGTCTCTGTTATCTGTGTGCGTGGGTGTCACACACTTTTGTTAAATGAGCTGAGCCTTTATTAACATGCCCTTAAGCACACCTAACCCTGACACTACAGCCTTTCTCCTCTCCTTCTCACACTTTCATCTCCACTCAACTAAGTGTCCTTCATCTCTCCATCTTTGACAATTATCTGTACTCACACTCCATCTTCTCTCATCTTGCTAAATTTAGACTCTAAATTTTTTCACAGTCCTTAAAGGAATAGTTCACCTAGAAATTACATTGTACTCATTTTCCCATTGTTCCAAGCATGCTTTCTTTCATCAGGGGGACACATAAAACTTGAATATTGTACAGCATTTGCTAAACGTTAGAGTATGGGCAAAAACTAAACATATTTTGTAGTGTTGGTTGATGACTGGAGAGTGTAAAGAGTGTGTATAGTTGAAGTCAAAATTATTTCAAATATTTCCCAAAAGACATTTAACGGAGCAAGGAATTTTTCACAGGATTTTCTATTTTTTTTTTTCTACTGGAGAAAGTCTTATTTGTTTTATTTCGGCTAGAATAAAAGCAGTTTAAACATTTTTTTGACCATTTTAAGGTGAATATGATTGGCCTCCTCAACCATTATGTACTATTGGGGATGTTTTCATCCACTCTGGGGTGAATATGAGTCTTATTTTGACACGTTTTGAGAAAATGCTTTGAAATTTTTTAAGAACTCAACGATACACTCTGGGCAAATTTACCACCCTTGCCCCATTAACTTCCATTATGACGATTTTTTTTTAATTGCAAAACCATGACTCCACATAATCATGGATTTTTATTTTTTTTATATATATTTTATATTTTTTATTTATTTATTTTATTTTATATTTTTTATTTTTTATTTTACTGTTGATCATCATTTGGCACCATTAACCCTTTAGATAGGCCTCTGCAAAAAAAAAAAGCTTAGTTTCTGGATTTTATATGGAGTATAACAGCAAGTTAAAGTGAGTGTGAGAGGGACATTTGCGTACTTACCTTGATGTGTCTGAAAAAATAAAAATATGCATCTCAGCTCATAGAATTACATGGAGTAAACATAAACAAAAACTGTGTATTTATGCACAATCAAATGCGGTTATAATTGAAGTCAATGGGGCAAAAACAGCCACCAACAGTAAATTAGGGAGAATTTTTTTTTATCTAACAATGCATCAAAGCCAATGTTGTTACTAATGGTTCACATGTCCTAGACTGTGATAAAAGGTCAAAAATTAAGCCCACAATTAATTTTTATAATGAAAATACGTCATTTTGTGTGTTTTTTTTTCAACTAATCAGTGACATCATTTGTGAATTTGACAATTAAAGAGTTAAAATCCTGTAGTTTTCTAAACATTTTAGTTGTTTTGATCAGGACAGGTTGATTAACAGATTTATGCAAAAAAATGTAAATGAATATTTATCTGATGCATTTTTACAGCAGTTTGATTTGGTGGATTTTTTTCATACCGTAAGAAAAGGGTAGTAAATTTGAACAGTGCACAAGGGAATTTTAATCATTTTCTTTTTTTCAATTGTCTACAGAACAAACATTGACTTGACTAATTAACCTAACTTGCCCACTTAAGCTAATTAACCTTGTTAAGCCTTAAATGTCACTTTAAGCTGAATACTAGTGTCTTGAAAAATATCTAGTAAAATATTATGTTCTGTCATCAAGGCAGAGATAAGAGAAATCAGATATTAGAAATTAGTTATTAAAACTATTATGTTTAGAAATATCTTCTTTCCTTTAAACAGAAATAGGGAGAATAACTCAGCAGGGTTAATAATTCTGACTTCAATTGTATTTCGTATATTTGATTTTGATTAAATCAAAGGGAGAACCAAAGAAATATTAATAACTCTTTAGGTTTAAAGATTGTTGCTGAGCAAACTTTGTTTTTGGCCAAAAAATAGTTATTGATATTTTAGGGATATTCAGGACATTCGCTATCACATTGATATGTATCTTGAACCAATTTTCTGTAATTGCCAGATTTCCAATTTCCTAAGTAGAATTACTTTGGCTGGAGATTAAAATGTTTAAATTCATTTTTTTCATCCTTCATTCTAGCGATTTAAGATATTTGGCTTTTGTAGGGTAGCTTGAATGTGTTTTCTAGGTAAAGTGAACTTTTCTTCCAGATGAACTTCCCTTTGGCATGGCTTTGTTGCACGTTTGTTCTTCAGTTTTGCTTGAAGTATATCAGGACCCTTTAATATGAAGTCAGATCAGTTGATTCAAATCATTCAAACTAGTTCAGATGATTCACTGAAAATAAACTGAATCAAAATAACTAATTAAATCACATAAATCTGTTTTTAGCTATTTTCAGATCTTGACATCTCTCTTGACTGCTTTTTAAAAAAATTTATTATATTATAAAAGAGGGGCGAAATGTTAAGATAGATGCATTTCATGTATATTAAGTAGATTAGAGAAGTTTGGAACCCCTTAAAAAATACTATCATATTATTATAGTAAATGTGGAAAACAGTGTCCAAGTGTTCAGCTCTATACGGTCTAACAAAGTGATTTTTACTGACATTTTAGTAATTTAAAATAATATAATGTATGAGAAATAATAATAAAGAAAAAAAAGTATGTAAAATATCAGAAAATGTACTGCCAATTTATTAATATACATAATATACAACATCAACCCAGACAATATATCATTTTAAAAGATTAAATATGTTAATAAAAGTAACTTTTTCGAACTTTTCAAGGTTAAAAGTTGTTGAAGGAAATATCAAGCTCCAATAATGCAATTCAAAAGCTTAAATAAACTAAAAACATGAATCACAAAATACGTGAAACTGCTAATTTATGGATATTTTATACATTGGTTTTGATTACCATTTATGACAGTTTTACTTCAAATTTTACATGGTTAAACTATGCTTAGTGCGGCAAAATTGTGAATCATTTAGTTTAATCATGATTAGTTTTTTTGTTTTATTTGTCATAAAACCCTGGTTAATTTCCCTGAGGGCCAACACAATGGTGAGTAAATGACAATAAGTGAGTAATCATTTAATGTGAACTGCGTCTGTAAGTTTGTTCATTATGGCAGCATCGGTGCTTGTTGACTTCTGAAAGCACTGAGGGCACTTATTACTAATGGGTGGAGGAGGCAGGGGGAAGTACATTTAAGGCAGTGCAACTCTAGACGGGATCTAAGGTCTTTGTCGGACATAAAGCATGTGGTCTTCTTTCTCCAAAGCGTGGCCCATAATGCCTGTCGTGGTCGTTAAGCGATTGTATTACTCCCAGCAGGTGAAGGGCGAATCTCCTCATAACCTTCCTTTATTTTTCCTTCCCTTTTGTCGTTTACAAGCCATTGTTTGGGGCGAAGGCGAGGGGAAAAAAAACTTTGCGCTGTTCTTTTGAAGGGTAAGCTGTTGTGCCTCATTGTTAAGGAGGGACTTTGATGTTTTTAAGTCTGAAATGGTGAGTCAGGGAGAGTGTTGGACTTCGATATGACAGACTTGAGGTGAGGTGTCCTGTTTCTGAGGGGAGTTTTCGTGGAGGCGTTTTTGAATGGGATTGGATTTCTTCCGGCTTTCACCTGCTCAGAAGGCCTTATTAGTTCAGTGACATCTGCTCCAAAGGTTTCTGAAGGCCTTGAGTGGTTGTATTTGGATGTGTTTTATACTAAAGACTTGATTCTCATCGATTACATATTTACAATTTGTTCTTGCCATCTGAACATAATTGGTCAGTCCAGACAGATCACTATTTGCACCTGGAAGTGAATTGTTTCTACAAACGTGTCTCCCGTGGGCATTTGTGATGTCATAATGGTTCTTTATTGGGATTGATGGTTCCATGAAGAACCTTAAAACCTTTTTTATTGCACAAAAGTGCTTTTTTACTGTAGAAAATTGTCATATAGATGATCATGTATGACATTTTTTGAGACAGTCTGGGGTCAAGCTTCTAAATCAGCTGTTAAACCTCTAATGTTACTTTATGAACAACCCTTAAAAGTAATGGATCAGAAACCATTGAAATTGCCTTACTGACAAATTATATTTTTTAGACAGACAGGTATGATATACAGTAGAAGTCAGATTTATTAGTCCCCCTGTTTATTTTTTTCCCCAATTTCTATTTAAAGGAGAGAAGATTTTTTCAACACATTTCTAAACATAATAGTTTTATTAACTCATTTCTAATAACTGATTCATTTTATCTTTGCCTTGATGACAGTAAACAATATTTGACTAGATATTTTTCAAGACACTTCTATACAGCTTAAATTGACATTTAAAGCCTTAACTAGGTTAATTAGGTTAACTAGGCAGGTTAGGTTAATTAGGCAAGTTATTGTATAACGATGTTTTCTTCTGTATTGAAAAAAAGATTAAAGGGGCCAATAATTGACCTTAAAATGTTTTTTAAACATGATTGTATCATTTTAAATGTTTTTTTTAAACATTTTTAAACCGCTTTTATTCCAGCCGAAATAAAACAAATAAGACTTTCCCCGGAAGAAAAAATATTATCAGACATACTGTGAAAATTTCCTTGCTCCATTAAACATCATTTGGGAAAAGAAAAAAAAATCGAAGGGGGTGATTAAATAATTCTGATTTCAACTGTATAAAACAAAGAACAATACTAAGAGGAAACATTGTTTTCATTTTTCCTTTTTTATGCCCAAGTTCAGACTAGAACTAAACAACATTATCATTGTCAAATTCTAAAAAAGCATAATTTGTTAAGTTTTAATTGTCTTTTAATGTTTTATTCTTTTAAACAATATTTTAATGAGTCCAAGTTTCAATTTAGAACTCACAGTCTTCTCTATGAAGCTGAAGCTATGGCTCCAATCTTCACAGCAATGTGAACATTAAGTATGATTTATTCAGATCGGTCAAGTTTTCTTTTTGTATACAGGTTGACTTGCATTTTATGTTTTTCTGACTCTGTATAAAGTGGCATATGGGTTTACACTACCTGACAAAAGTCTTGTCGCCTATCTAAGTTTTAGGAACTACAAGTAATAACCTGAGTTCTAGTTGATCATTTGTTATCAGAAGTGGCTTATATGAAATGCAAAGACCTCTAGATTATGCTTATTTTACCAAAGTAAATATGATCATGCCTTGATTTTTAATTATTTATTTAGGACAGCAAGGTCTGATTTTGCTTAGACAAAAGTGTTTTTATATAATAATGTACAGTATATAATACAGTATATAATATAAAGTTATGGGAAAAGAATTAATATTGTGTATGACCCCCATGAGCTTGGATGACTGCATCCATACATCTCTGCAAAGACTCAAATAACTATAATTAAGTCATCTGGAATGGCAAAGAAAGCATTCTTGCAGGACTCCCAGAGTTCATCAAGATTCTTTGGATTCATCTTCAATGCCTCCTCCTTCATCTTACCCCAGACTTGCTCAGTAATGTTCATGTCTGGTGACTGGGCTCGCCAATCCTGGAGCACCTTGACCTTCTTTGCTTTCAGGAACTTTGATGTGGAGGCTGAAGTATGAGAAGGAGCGCTATCCTGCTAAAGAATTTGCCCTCTCCTGTGGTTTGTAATGTAATGAGCAGCACAAGTATCTTGATACCTCAGGCTGTTGATGTTGCCATGCACTCTGCAGATCTCTTGCACGCCCCCATACTGAATGTAACCCCAAACCATGATTTTTCCTTTAACAAACTTGAGTGATTTCTGTGAGAATCTTGGGTCCATGCGGGTTCCTATTGTTCTTCTGCAGTATTTGAGATGATTCATCTGAAAAATGTACCTTCTGCCACTTTTCCAAATGATCAACTAGAAGTCAAGTTATTATTTGTTGCTCTTACAACTGAGATTTACGACAAGACTTTTGTCAGGGAGTGTAGATATAATCACATTTTTTTCTAGATTACTAGCAGGAGGATTTTTGCCTTGTGCAAATTTTCTGCTCAAGTTGATTTTTTTAAGTTGTGTTGAAAACACGATTGAGGTAAATATAACACTTTCAAGGCAAACATGTCACATTTCGTGTCAATTGCACTGCATGGTGCAAATTAGCATAAATTCACGCTTTTGTATTGACTGTAATGTACACATGTGAAAACTTAAATTCGCATCTGTTGTGAAGCAAGCATAAGGAAAAAAGGTTCTTTAAGAAAAAGTTTCTTACCTTTTAAAATAGCAGCAGACAGTTTGAAATACTTGGGGGTTATCATACCGAAAAAATCAAATGATATCTACGAATTAAATTATTTAGCTATGTTAGAGAGCTTAAAGCTTAATATAGAAAGTTGGAGAACCCTTCCGCTGTCTATGGTAGGACGTGTGAATGCAATCAAAATGGTAACATTGCCAAGATTTCTATATCTTTTCCAAAACCTTCCAATTCTTTTGCCCAAAAAGTTCTTTAAAACTCTCGATTCGATCGTGTTACCATTTGTGTGGGGCTTTAAAGCGCACCGCATCTCCAAACTACATGTATGTAAACCCAGATTGCAGGGCGGATTAGGCCTGCCAAACTTCCAGTATTATTACTGGGCTGCGAACTGCAGAGCCTTATCCTACTGGAAAAAATCTCATCCTGCAGGGTCTGCAGGTGACATTTCATCTTGGCTCACCATCGAGCAGAGTGTTACAAACCACTCTCTTTCTTCTCTACTTTTTGCGGCGCCTTCACCATCGATAAAAGTAGTCAACACAAACTTTATACTTAGCAGCTCTTTCAAAATATGGTGTCAGATCCGGAAAGCATTTAAGTTGCCACCTACCACATTGTCCACCCCTATTGCTCATAATCACGCCTTTAAGCCATCACTCAATGACTCCACATTTTCAGTTTGGTCCAGTAAAGGAATGGTCACTGTAAAAGACTTGTACATGGATGGAAAATTTGCTACATTCCCTCAGCTGAAACAAAAATTTGATCTTTTACCATCACATTTTTTTAGATATCTACAGCTGAGAAACTATGTTCGTACATCTATCCCCCACTTTGAACTATTAGCAGATGAACATGATGTATATAAATTACTTTCTGCCTCTCCTGATGCCTCTAATTTGATTTCCCATTTTATAGACATTTTTAATGATCAGTTTGACATATCGACCTTGTATTTGAAAGATTCCTGGGAGAAAGATTTAGGCATTCAAATTACCAATGAGGACTGGGAAAAGTCTGTCAAGGTCATAAATTCATGTTCTATTAACTCCAGACATCAACTAATCCAATATAAAGTAGTACATCGGCTTCATTATTCTAGGGTTAAACTTAATAAATTCTACCCCTCCATTTCCTCTAAATGTAACAAATGTGAATCTGCGGAAGGCTCTTTAGGACATCTTTTTTGGTCATGCCCAAAACTTTTTGAGTTTTGGAGCGAAATTTTCAACTTCTACTCTGAGGCTTATTCTTGTGACCTTGCCCCTGATCCAGCAATCGCTGTTTTTGGTTGGTCTGACTCACTTCGTGGGTTTAGTCATCAAATTAAAAAAGCTGTTCAATATGGAATGGTGTTAGCTAAAAAAATTATTCTTTATTTATGGAAAAAGCCATCAAAACCACTTTTTAAATCCTGGCTTTTAGAACTCTCTACCACTTTACATTTAGAGAGGCTAAGACACAATCTTTCTGATAACATTGCCCGCTTTGAAGCCACCTGGAAACCCTTTTTTAATTATTTATCAAATGCCCAGGATAACAGTTTAAAGGTATAACCCTGTTATCATCTACAAGATCACCATATTGCCTGCGCCCACTGGCCTAGATATAAATGTGCAACATTGTTGACCCATGTATAATATTGGAGGAACTGGTGTAATAATGGTTTAAAATCTTTTTTTTTTTCTGTCTTTTTTTTTTTTTTTTTTTTCTTCCCGTTGCTTCTGTTTTGTCTTTATAATCGTTATTGTTTTCTGTATCGCTCTGTGTTGTTATAAGAAAATAAAAATATAATATTCAAAAAAAAAAAAGAAAAAGTTTCTTTTTTAACTCAAAATTTATGTTTTACACTGAAATTTTGTCCATATAAGTTGATTGCAACCACTTACCTTTTTGTCTGTGTATGGCATCACTGCGGAAAAAAACACACATTTGGAACCTTTATTGTACAAGATGTGAGAGTACGTGCTGTATTATCTTTAATTTAAGTTTAAATTATCATAATATTACTATGACTATTTAAACTTATTTCAGAAAGAGCCTAGTCAATGCTTTCGATTTTCATTTAAAATGCTAAATTTATTTGATATTTTTGTTTATTTTAGCTTTTCTTCATTTATCACCATTTAATAACTGAAATTGCTTTAGTTAACAATAATAACATTGATCTGGTCAATATTCAAAGTTGGTATAAAACACCCTTTTCTTTTTGCTTTCTGCCTTTGCTCATTCAGGTGAATGCTAAATTGTTTTAATGTCACCTTCCAACCTGGCAAACTTACAATTACAGGTTTAGCAATTAGCTGTGAATGTGTGTTTGACACCTTATCAGCATTCGTCTGGGGGAAGGGTGGTATGTGGATGCCAATAAATACACAAGATGTGGAGATTTCATTCTCATCTTCATGCTGAGAAAGACTAAAGGTAATCAATACATTTAGCAGATGATTTCTGTCATGAATGACTTACTAAAGTAAAAAAAATAAAAGATCATCATCCTTCATAATTATATGAGCAGCTACACAGATTTGAGATGTAGCTCATTTCACTCAAGTACTGAATCTGACTCGCTCCATCAAAGCAAGCAAGTAGTCCTGCCTGAATGTCTTCATTCCATATAAATTCAGAGCAATTATTTGCATGACTGCAATTCCAATGCAATTAACCTTCAGTATTATAGGAGGAGTTGCTGACTGCTGGGAAATATGCAGATTTCTTCAGAAAAGGTCTCTGTGGTGCGATTGTATCTCTGATTTATGTTTCCAACAATAGTGTTTTCACATTCAACAGCTGCCATGCAGAGGAAATGGTGTGTGATTTAAATTAGGTATGTTCACTTGTTAATCTGATTAAAGGCCAGTGACTGTTTGTCATGCACCTGTCAATGTTGTGACTTTTTTTTTTGCTTTTCATAAAGTGCTTTTTGGTTTGGTAAAAACTACACTTTGTTTTATTGCTTTTTATAAATTTACTTTCAATTACAATAAATATATTTTAAAGGCCCTTTTCCTCCTTACGCATGCATCCATAATTTGCGTGATTATATACCATTTATTATTAAAAAAGTTTAAAAAATCCCATCACAATATTTTCTAAATTATGCCGTAATAAAAAATTGATTTCCAACTTTTTGAGTAAATTATCGCAAACAAATGAAACAAGAATATCTAAAGTATTTTGTTCCAGAAATGTATAAAAATTTATTCATTTTAACTAAATATTGTGTTATTTTAATATTTAAACCTGGTTTTGGAAAACTGTTTATTTAAAAAATGTTTGCGAAGCTTAACGTATAAATAATCTACAGGGAAAGTATGGTGATTACTATTATTAATATTTTGAAGTCTTGCATTGATGATCATATGAATAGAGAAGGTTGGTTTTATATTGGGGGTTTGCTAATCTTCAGCCTGGAGTGTGAACAGAGTCTGCAAAAACAGATGCTTTAAAATAAGTTGAAATGATGTGGATTGGTTCGGGGTGATCTTAATTGACTGTGTGTGTGTGCTGAGGGCACCAGGCATCTGTGATTATTAGATTGTACTGTGATCCATCAGATGGATTGACAGGCTGGTAAAGACCCATATTCTTCTCTCACCTCCACACCAGGTGCTTTTTTGCCATGACCCAATGTCTTGAAATATCTAGAATTGATATATTTTTATTTATTTATTTATTTATTTATTTATTTATTTATTTATTTATTTATTTATTTATTTATTTATTTATTTGTTTGTTTGTTTGTTTGTTTAAACAATTGAACTGAAAGCATCCATTAACTTATCTATTTTATGATTTCAGTATTCTTATCTTCAACAACCTCACGTGCAAAGAAAATTCAAAGCATGATTTCTAAAAATCTGCGCAAATGTTTCAAATGTTTTTCATTTAAAATAAGAAAAAGTACACACTTTTTAAATTTATTTTGAACATATTAGTAATAGTAACCTTTTAAAAACAATGTTTTATTATATTTAATTGAAACATTTAAATGTAAAATAGGTATAGTAAATTTGAGCATTCATTTTGTTAATTTTGTTATTTATTGCTGTTTTAAAAACATTGTTATGAAACAATTTAATTATAGTTTAATTTAAAGTAAAAAATATTACACATATTTTTTATTAAATAATTAATTAAATCATTCATTCGTTCATTCGTTCATTCATTTTCATTTCGCTTAGTCCCTTTAATAATCTGGGGTCGCCACAGCGGAATGAACCGCCAACTTATCCAGCACATGTTTTATGCAGCGGATGCTCTTCCAGCCGCAATTAATCTTCTATCTCTCGGAAACATCCATACATACTCACCCACACTCATACACTACGGACACTTTAGCTTACCCAATTCACCTGTACCCCATGTCTTTGGACTGTGGGGGAAACCGGAGCACCCGAAGGAAACCCACGCGAATGCAGGGAGAACATGCAAACTCCACACAGAAACCGACAGCACCTTGTTCATTCATTCACTTTTTAAATAAAAAAAATTACATACAGCACTGTGGTCTCTGAGGCTCAGAGAGAAAGACAGAGAGACACGCACAAACACCCACACACAAACACCCACACACAAATCTATGAGGCCTACTGAACACAAAACAATTGCCAAACAGGAAGGTTTTCAGGAAATCTGTTTACGGCTACAATATACTAATCAATACAGTGGAGTAACTTACAAAGCACTAAATCACTGGACTTGAATGAGCTCCACAACACACGCACACACACACGCTCACGCACACACATACACATACACACTCTCATTCTAATGCACTCATTGGTGAGGTTCATTAATCTGATTTCCTCTGCGGTTTGGCCTACATTTGTCTGAGGAGCTTCAGCGTCCTCAGTGTGATCAAACAGACAGAAAACTGTCAGATCGGCACACTGAACAATAGCGCCGCCTCCAAGCAGCCCTCAACCGTTATGCTTGCTTTCCTCACCTCTGGCCTTCACTTCAGGCTGGAGAAGAGCTGAAAGACCTGCGCCTTTACAAGTCCACTGGATCAGCCAGATTTATGTGTGTGAATGTGTGTTTGTCTCTGTAGGTTAAAGGTGCTGTTCTGATGGGTCATGGAGATCAAGGCTTTAGATGAGACTTTAATGAGCATGAAATGGGCATTTCATCTCTAGTTCTGACACGTCTTCCCCATTCAGCAGAGCTCTGTGGAGTCATTTTATAATGATGTGATTAAATGAGGTGGTTTGCGGTTTAGCTAAATTTCCTTTTTTTATTGTTTGTTTTATTTATTTATCTGCTTGTAATCCATCTCTCTGAATTACTAACACCTTGTTGATTAGTTTATCATAAAAATTAAGATTAAGAATATTAAGAAGTAGACACCGCTGAAAACAAGAAAGAAAAAAGCCACACTCTATTATTTCATTGAACCGCCATTAGCTTTTATAACAGCATGTATTCGCCACAGCACCTTTAAATATGTTTCCTCAGTGTTACAACATTTATTTACAACCTGATCTTGTATTGATGATGGGCATGTCAGATTACTTCTCCAGCACATCCCAAAGATTCTCAATAGAGTTAAGGTCGTGGCTCTGTGGTGGCCAATCCATGTTTAAAAATGATGTCTCATGCTCCCTGAACCACTCTTTCACACTTGATTAATCATGGCATTGTCATCTTGGAATATACCTGTGCCACCAGGGAGGGAAAAATCCATTGAGTGAATAACCTGAACCTAGAGCTGACCAACTGCAGCATCTCAATATTACAGCACTGCTCACACAGGCTCTCTTTTTACAATGATGCTCCGTCACTCTGGAATGGTGTAAATCTAGACTCACCAGACCACATGACCTTCGTATGTTGCTCCAGAGCCCAATCGTTATGCTCTCTAGCAAATTTACAGCCTTTAAACCCAATTAACCTCACTGATGAGTGGTTTTTTGAAGGCTACACAGCTGTTTAGTCCTAATCAGTTAGCCCCAATTTAGATAGTTCCAATTTGCTTAGTCCCAATTTAGTTCTCATTGTGCTTGAAATGATCCTGCATTCCCTATTAAACAGCCTTGAGTTCAACTGTTGTTGTTTTCGATTGGATTTCACCAAACATTTAAGTGATCACAATATCAGTCATTCAAGTATTTGACCACATTTCTTATTTCTTTATTGCACATTTCTAAAAATAAAATAAAATAAGTTTGATTAGAATTGACATAGAAATAACATCTTAAACAACATTTTCAATTCTCTGTGATCTAAGCAAGGCGCAGCAGACAAAATAAATTAAATAAATAGCCAAATTAATGAATAAATGTTAAAATAGTTAATAATTTGCTGCTTGACTGAATGAATTAACAAATAACGGATTTGAAAATCGAGTGAAAATGTGTTGTTGTAACTATTGTTCAGTTTCTCTATAAGATTGTTTCACCTTTTTAAGACCTCAATGTATCATCAGGAGCCATATTTTTGTATTTAGATTTAGACTCTCAAAGTGCCGGCAGCCATTGACTTGCATTTAACTAATCACAAACAACACAGTTTCAGCAAAAAAAAAAAAAAAAAAACAAAAAAAAGAGAGAAAAAAAAACATCTTTAATGCTCTAAAGTCTTGCAGTCAAGTATAAAGTCTTGTGGCCTTAGGGTGAGTGAATTAACAGCAAATGATCCTTTCTAGGTGAACTATTGCTGTAACTCATTTGTCCTACTGGTTTATTTAAGCTAGTCAAGGACCGGTTAATGCAATCAAAACAGGTTTGATTAGTTTATATAGTAACAAAAAAGAATAAAATGAAAATAAATCTGGCCAAGCACGTTTGTACACTTTTGTGATGTATAAGAGTGATGGCTTTTGACACTCATACAGTGCTCATTACTCGCAGGGCGAAAGGTAAGAGTCTTTTACAGGTTTGAGTTATGACCCTAAAAACCCCTGGCAACATCTGGAGCCCATATTACAGACATCAGCACAGTTTGCATGCAGTAATGAGGTCCGATTTTCAACAGAACTGCTAAATTAATCTGTCAAAGTGATTAGCATTAACAGAAACTTCTGCTGAGGAATTAATGGATAAATAATCGCTGGTGTAATTATGGCTGCAGATAAAAATAATATTACTCACTCACTATCATTCAGGCTAGTCCCTGGTTTTTCAGGGGTCACCACAGCGGAATGAGCCTCAAATACTATGTTTTAATATATGTTTTATGCAGCAGATTCTCTTTCAGCCTCAAAAAAATAATGTAATAAATTAAATTATATACACTGGTGTTTGAAATACTGTTTTATTTATTTATTTATTTATTTATTTATTTATTTGCAATCAGTCTCTTTTACTGACCAAATCTCCATTTACTTGATTATAATAAAGTAGAAACACAAAAATTGGAAATATTATGTCAATTTAATTTCAAGTTTTCTGTCCTTATGTATTTTGAAAGACGATTTATTCATGTGATTTAAAGCATTATTTCTTTAGCTTTCAGTTTCACATTATTCGTAAGAAATCATTCAAATATGTAATGTGTGTGTCTGTGTGTATTTATTTTATTATTATTTTAGTATAATTAATATTATTATCTGTAATGTATTTTGAGTTTTGTTTGAGAGGAACATTTATTTTTATTGTTTAATTGTTTTAATATTGTGTTGAATATATTCTGTCTGAAAGTCACAGGTACATATTTAAATATTTTTAAAAACAAAGAAACAAAATAATTTTATTAATGCATTAAAAATGTTAATGGATATATTAATGATTATAAATATATAATAATAATTATAATTATTATTATTATTTATTTATTTATTTGTTTATTTATTTATTTATTTTTTATTAATTAACATTTTTAGCTTTGTTTCCTCAATGTTTGTCTACTAAGTGTTGATGAGTTCAGAGGAGCAAATTGATCAAAATAATGTGTAAGCTAATTTTCCCCAAAATAATAAGCAGCACAAAAGTTATCAACGTTGTTAACAATACTTTTACGTGATAATTGAGCTTCAATTATAATTAATAAGAACTCAAAACTGAATAATAATTTATTAACTTGCATGAATAAACTCAAATTAATAGTGAAGCACTAAAAGAAAAAAATCACAAAGTAAAGTTTATTTATAAACTAAATTCAAGAGAATCACATGCTTATGATTGCTTGCGGCTGGTTTCCTAATTCCTAAGCCACTATAAATACCCTAAGTTCCATATAACAGCCATCTTCGTTTTGAAGAATCCCCCTTCCACTCCTACTCCTCCTCCTTTCCTAGATGGGTGGCACGTAGGCACAGTGGTTGTAAGGATGCAGTCCTCCAAGCTCATGGGAGTCATACACAATATTAATTGTTTTTCCACTGCACCATGACTTTATATTTTATACTGTACATTATTTCTGTTAGGTGGCAAGACTTTTTGTCTAAGTAAAGTCAGACCTTACTGTCCTAATTTAATATTTAAAAATCAAGACATGGTCATATTTTATTTTGTTAAAATAAGCATGATCTAGAGGCCTTTGCCTTTCACATAAGCCACCAAATGATCAACTAGAAGTCTAGTTATTGTTTGTTGTTCCTAAAACTTGGATAGGCCACAAGACTTTTGTCAGGTAGTGTATACAGTATATGTGTGTGTTCGTGTGTGTACCTTGTATTCCTTAAATAATGGGGACCAAATAACCTTGTGGGTGCATATTTATTTTGGTCCCCATGAGGAAAACAGCTCCTACATCACACAGAAAGAAGTATTTAGAAAATGTAAAAATGCAGAATATTTCCTGTGAGGGTTGGTTTAGAGTTGCAGCAGGGGGTAGGATATACCTTTCGTACAGTGTAAAAACTATTATATCTATGGGACTTGTGGAGTTGTGCATCGTTTAGCTCTCAGTGTTTCGACTTTCAGCAGTGACATTTACATTACACTGAACTGAACTAAACTGAACTTCAACTGTGAAAACTGGACTGAAGCAGTTTCAGATTATTAGAACTTCATCTGTGTTAAGCTGCTTTGACACAATCTACATTGTAAACGTGCAATAGAAATAAAAAAATTATTGAATTGATTTGAATTGAATTGAATTGAATATGGGAAGTCCTCAGAAAGATAGCTATGTATGTGTGTGTGTCTGTGTGTGTGTGTGTGTTCCTGTGGGTTTGTTTTGTGAGGTCAGCCTCATTGTGTCATATAAGAAAGGCCATGTTTGCACACGTGCGGGAGGTTAAAATGAAAATTGGTTAAAAAGAAAACACAATGGAAGAGTGATAGCAGAAGACATTGGTGACATTTACAAGGCTCTGCCATCTGAATGGTAATGTCGGCTAAAGTTTGCTCACATACACAAATCGTCCCCCTGTTGATCACCTGACACCAGAACAGATGGCAGTCTACCTCTCCTGTGCCCGTCCAGTGAGGGGCATCTTAAAGCTGGCATGCCTTTGTTTGGGTGTCAGCTCGGCATGTTCTGTGGATTAGGGCATTTCTGACGGATAACAGTCAGAGCATGTTGTTGTGCCTTTGGCTTCTGGTTTAAAGCCTGTCTTTAGTCTGTCTGCAGTTTTCCATATGTTGTCCGTCCTGTGAGCTGTGAGCCGCCCTGTGACAGCACGACATTCCAGAGCTGCAACCAAACACTAGCCACGCGCTTGCTACTGTTGTTTCTTTTTTCCTGTAGAACACGATTATTGTTACTTGTTTGTTTAGTGTAGAAATGACCAAGGATTCAACAATTAGTAAAAAAAATTTATACTTTTATTTAGGAAAATGTGCTTTGTGTTAATGAAAGTTTATTATATTGATCTTTTTATTGATACTTAAATTCCGCAAGGATGCAAGAAGTTTAATCAAAATGTATTTATTGCATTTATTGTTTGTTTGTTATAGAAAAGAATTATTTTATTCGTCAAGTATGACTTATATTGATCAAAAGTTACATTTATTATTTGTTTGTATGTATTGTTTGTGATAGAAATTATTACTTTTATTCAACAAAGATGCATTTAATTGAATAAAAGTTACTTTTATATATTTCATTTATTCATTTTCTTGTCGGCTTAGTCCCTTTATTAATCTGGGGTCGCCACAGCAGAATTAACGGCCAACTTATCCAGCATTTGTTTCACGCAGCGGATGCCCTTCCAGCCGCAACCCATCCCTTGGAAACATCCACACACACTCATTCACACTCCAATACTACGGTCAATTTAGCCTGCCCAATTCACCTGTACTGCATGTCTTGGGACTTGTGGGGGAAACAGGAGCACTCGGAGGAAACCCACATGAACACGGGGAGAACATGCAAACTCCACACAGAAACGCCAACTGACCCAGCCAAGGCTCGAACCAGCGACCTTCTTGCTGTGATGCGACAGCACTACCTACTGCGCCACTGCGTCGCCTTTTATATTTATTATTATAAAATAAATACTTTTATTCAACAAAGAATCATGAATTTGAATGCAACGTTATTAGCCAAAATGAAGGAAATTTAATCACACACACTGTAAAAAATTGCTGAGTTCCACACAATTGATTTGTGTTGGGGCAACATAAAGGAATTAAGTTAACTTATTAGTTTTTACGAAATTAAGTCGACTGAACATAAAACAATTACGTTGTCTCCCAAAAAACTCAAGAGTTGTGTTCGTTCACTAATTCATTTTATTTCGGCTTAGTCCCTTATTTATCAGGTGTCACCACAGTGTGAGGAA
This sequence comes from Danio aesculapii, assembly GCF_903798145.1. Taxonomy (NCBI): domain Eukaryota; kingdom Metazoa; phylum Chordata; class Actinopteri; order Cypriniformes; family Danionidae; genus Danio; species Danio aesculapii. The sequence continues at coordinate 34,242,353 of NC_079454.1, read as the reverse complement.
CCGGGAACTATTATTCCGGCAAATGTTTTATATAGCTGATGTTCTTCTAGCCGGAACCCAGTACTAGAAATGCGTTGTTTCGGATCATTTTAAACAGTTGCTTAATCAAACAGCAATTTTTAGCATTAAAATGTACAATTGCAACGAACATCATTTTTTTATGGCTATGACTACTTATAAAATGTAAAAAAAATTGGTTGAGGGGTGGGGGGGTGATTTTAAGAAGTCATGTTTTACATTAGGTATTGAAGAGTGCAATTGCAAAAAACTCAAATTCTAAAGAAAATAAGTATTTATTTTTTTTAATGAACTGTTCGTTCATTTGCTTAATAAAAAGGAAAGGAACTACTTAAAAGTAAATTAATATCAGAATAATCAGTGGGCGACACGGTGGCACAGTGTGTAGCACGAAGCAAGTAGGTCGCTGTTTCGAGCCCTGGCTGGGTCAGTCAGCATTTCTGTGTGGAGTTTGCATGTTCTCCTCGTGTTCGCAGGAGTTTCCTCTGTGTGCTCCGGTTTCCCCCACAAGTCCAAAGACATGCGCTATAGGTGAATTGAAAAGCTAAATTAGCCGTAGTGTATGTGTGTTAATGCAAGAGTGTGTGGATGTTTCCCATTGTTGGGTTGCGGCTGGAAGGGCATCTGCTGTGTAAAACATATGCTGGACAAGTTGGTTCCGCTGTGGCGACTCCTGATTAATAAAGGGAATAAGACAAAATGAATGAATGAAAAATGATCAGTGTAATACAATACTGCATTATAAATAAAACCTAAAATAAAGCTTGTACATCTGATATAAGAGACTGTGAATGTCTGAAATGGGGGGTTATTACATACAGTGCTCAGCATAATTGAGTACACCCCATTTTAAAATGAATATTTTATCAATTTCTCAGTGAATAAAAGCAATGTGTTTTGGTGCATTTAAAAAAACAGATTTATTAAACAGATATATTTATTAAAATAATATTTTAGTCACCAAACATAATTAGAAATTGAAAGATAATGCAATTAAATTCAAGCTAAATATTGCAAAAATAAATTACAACATACAAAATTTCAACTAAATTAAAAAAATTTTTTGCTTCTCTTGATTTTTCCTCTTTTTTAAATTTGTATTTAATATTTTTCTATAACATATAAATTTGAGTGTACTAGTTTTTGGACCATTATCATAAGGTATTTTGTTAGATAAGCTCCAGATTTGGCTTCAGTACTGACTAATCTAATGTATATGCACAAATATAATCTTGTACAGCTTTCTATTAAATATATGAGTTTAAAAGATTGATTTGTGATGGGTGTACTTATATATGCTGAGCACTGTAAATAGCACATGAACATACACTCAAAAAAAACAAAGATTTTTGCTGCCTGTTTAAACTAATTATTTAACATGGGCTGAAACAACACAATTCTTGAGAATTTTTGTGGAGCAACTTAATTGTTTAATGTTCAATCCACTTACATTTGTTTTTACAGTGTATAGCAAATAGCATATAGTTTCTAAATGTTAATAAATAAAATGTTAAAATTTTTTGCAGATCAGAAAACATTATTTTTTACAATTTATTAGGTTTGATATATTTTCATAATCCTGCTTTATGTGCTCTTTATGGCAGATGTGTTTTGAAAACATCTCAGAATCTGTGCTTTGAACTATGCCGACTGAACTTCATAACCTCTTCTGAGTCAAACTTCAACACACATATTTAACCATACCATAAACAATCATACACTCACATGGAATGGAGCTGTTGTCTCCAGGTTTATTATAGTACAACATGCTGTCTGAGGCCAGGACACATCAATCAGAGAGGAAGAGAAAAAAGAAATATGAAAGAGAACACATATTTAGTATCATATCCATGCATAGGGTGAATATACTTCAAATTCAATTAGGTTTGTATCCAGTTTTCAATTGTTTTTCTGTTTTTTTGTTCAGTTGTTTTACAAATAAACTTCATATTAATCAGGAAACAAATGTCTAAATAATTTTATATTTATTTAATTTTAAACATTTACTTAATGCATAGTTTATTTAGGGCTTTAGCTGATGGTCGCCAAAATATTTTTCCCCATTCATTTTTGCAATAAGGATTATTAAAAAGTCTTTTTTAAGACATTAAAAGCCATGAACCAAACCAAGCAACTATGATCAGAGATAAATCACTATAAACTTTCATTCAAAACTGAAAAGATAAAAATCTGACAGAAAGACATGACTGTGAACTTAATGGATTTAATGAGGGATAAAAACTAAAATCCCATGACAAAACGTAAAAATATTCAAGGTATTGGTTTTATCTATGTTCACAATATATTTCAATACAAATATATTTTAAATCTTATGATATAATAAACACTGTAAAAATATTATTATTATTATTATTATTAATTAGTTATTTTATGTCTTTTATGCATTTAAATGACAGAAATTTGCTGGAAAATAACAGACGTTAGATGACAGAAATTTACTGGAAAATAACAGACTTTAAATGAGAGAAATTTAAATGTAAGGAAATTTCTGTCATTTAACAATCGTTATTTTACAGTACAATTCTGTCATTTAACGTCCGCTATTTTCCAGTAAATTTATGTCATTTAACGTTCGTTATTTTACGGTAGATTCCGGTCATTTAACGACCATTATTTTACGGTAAATTTATGTCATTTAACGTTCGTTATTTTAAAGTAAATTTATGTCATTTAATCGTTTGTTATTTTACAGTAAATTTCTGTCATTTAACATCCGTTATTTTACAATAAAATTCTGTAATTTAACGTCCATTATTTTATGGTAAATTTATGTCATTTAATGTTTGTTATTTTATGGTAAATTTCTGTAATTTAATGTTCGTTATTTACGGTAAAATTTTGTCATTTAACGTTCATTATTTTACAGTAAATTTCTGTCATTTAATGTTCATTATTTTATGGTAAATTTCTGTCATTTAATGTTGATTATTTTATGGTAAATTTCTGTCATTTAACATTCATTATTTTACAGTAAATTTCTGTCATTTAACGTCCATTATTTTATGGTAAATTTCTGTCATTTAATGGCTCTTATTTTCCTTTTTATTGGCACACCTGCTGCCTGAAAAAAACGTAAAGTAACAGATTTCTTTACAGTGTATATAGGACGGCACAGTGGCTCAGTGGTTAGCACTGTCGCCTTACAGCAAGAAGGTCACTGGTTCGAGTCTGGGCTGGGCCAGTTGGCATATCTGTGTGGAGTTTGCATGTTCTCCCTGTGTTGGCATGTGTTTCCACCGAGTGCTCTGGTTTCCCCCACAGTCCAAAGACATGTGCTGTAGGTGAATTAAATAAACTAAATTGGCCATAGTGTATGAGTGTGTGTATGACTGAGTGTGTTTGGATGTTTCCCAATACTGTGCTCGAAAGGTATCCGCTGTGTAAAATATTTTGTTGAAATAGTTAATTTTATGATATATGATATATATATTTATTAGCATATATATATATATATATATATATATATATATATATATATATATATATATATATATATATATATAATTAGTTATATATATTTGTCTATTGGTAATTGAACATGAGCTGCATCTTAAATTGTATTTTATTTTATAGTTTGTGTATGTAGTACTGGGACACTAAAAATGATTTTGGGAGCTAAGTTGGGGCGAGCCATAAACTAAACATGATGAATAGAAAATGAAAGCTCTGTCTTTAAAGGTTTATCATTTATTGACAAATTTGATGTATTTTCTTCTCTAGAAAATAAAGTATTTGTACTTCTGCACATCGTCGGGATTTAAACTATAATGAAGGATGAAACTCCAGCAAAATATTTTATTCATTACATTCATATATATTGTTAACAAACCTTGTGACAAACAGTTGTTGAAAAAAAAAAAAAACAAGTGTCCTACCTATTTTCAAACTTGTCTATGCAAAATTGAATGTTAAAAGATTAAGTAAGTTATACAGTGTGTTGTACAGTGGCCAGTTCTATCCATTTACACATAGCTACTGTGTGTTATTGTCTCAGCTCGGGATTTTGTTTTTGTTTTTTTCTATAACCAGGCAGGATAAGCCATTGGCCAGATGGCACAGTGGGGTCTCCCATAGTTACCTCATCCTGGGGACCAAACATTGCAGACACGCACGCATATAACACAGACTGTTACGTAACCAATCAGTCTAGACGGTCCAGTTTATAATCGCAGGTCTCTCTCTCTAGCTGTCTCTCTGTGTGCACTTCGCCAGACCTTATTTCTCCTGTACTGCAGTGGCAGAATTCTTATTGTGTTTGTTTATACTGAACTGGAGAAAATCACTCATTGTGACACATTGGTGGGCGGGGCTTCAGTCAGCTTTTAGGCCATGTGACTGAAGTTAGTAAACACAAACCCGCTGCTCGGTCCAGCAGGATATTAGACGCACAGGTCACGATGCCCTTCTCACAAAAGGCACCCCCCTTTTCCTTCGCAAGTACACATACACACGCATGCACAAACAGAATAAAACACACTCGCACTTGAAGTCTGCCACGCTGCAGCTGCTCTAGTTTCCATGGTAACGTGCTGAACAATGAGGTAAGAAGCTGCGGGGGCCAGTCTGAGTGTGCGCAGCGCACGCTTTCATATCCACTGTGTGTGCCAGCGTTTGTTTTTGTGTATGGGTGCCTGAAAGTGCATGTGGATGTGCCCTGCCGATTTCTAAATCAACTGAAAGAGAGAGAGAGAGTGAATAACGAGGGAGATACTCGTTCTCTTTTGTCGGAGAGGGCTTGGTCAACCAGATCTCTCTTCAGTAGGAGGCAGATGGAGGGAGAAAGGCTTGACAAGTGAAAAACAGCAAAGGTTGAAAAGACGAGGGAAAAAAAAGTCTAAAGCACTGCTGAGAATACGAGGTTTGTCAGTTCAGGTTTATAAATTAGATTCAAATGGGTGGATTTTAGGTAAATAATCGAATGGATTCAGCTATATGTAGATGTTTTTTTTCTTCAATGACACTATATGTGATTATCGAAACCTAGAAGAAAGCACAAGTTGGCCATTTGCTTCAAATGAGTGACATGGGTATTTTTATTTGACAATATGATTTAACTGTGGGGTTTTGCTTTCACAGTCATAACTCGCATCCCCTTGAAAGCTATAACTTAGCGAGTCGTTCAGGGCTGCTTGAAATGTGGACGTTGCCGCCCACAGTGGGGTTTCAAGCATGCATGAAAGGTAGTTTAGTGTATTGTTTCTCAATTTCTGACAGGACTCAAAGCACACTAGCGGTGAAACAGAAGCACTCATCCTTTGACAACAAGCTCTTTTGTTTTCAAATTTTCTATTTATTTTTCAAAATGAGGTATTTCAAAGTGCTGTGAGTCGCAGCACTAAAATGTACATTATAGAAAAGGAGAAAAAAACACTTTTTTCCCATTGACCCAGTTCTATGAACCCAATACTTACAAATATATAAACAAAGAACAAAGAATAGAAGCCTTATAAATGGAGATAGAAAGAATTTTCTGTACAAAAGAAGGTAGAAAAAAGGATAAAAAGAAGATAAAGTGATATCTACTCAGAACTCATTTTCATACGAAAATATAAGTATCAAATTTAGTATGTATCAGAAGCACACTAAAGCATAAATGTAAGAATTAGTAAAGCATGTCATAACAGAGAGATTATAAGACAAAGGAATCCAAAAACAAAACAATGTTTCCTTATTTTACAAAAATCCTCTAAAATCGAGGCCTTACAGTACTTGTTAAAGGTATATAAACTTCCAGTCTAGTTATTGGCAGCTTTTGACATCTTTATAAAAACCAAAAGACAATAATTGTATACAAAAACAAGGCAGACTTGAGTGTACGTTCTCTTAAAATCTAAATCTATTTACAAAAGTGTCTGACATCAAGGTGCGCAGAGGTACATCCATGAGATTCAGCACCAGTGAGGTGTGAGAGATTATAGCCATTCGAAGTGTCTCGTGTCATTTGTTTAGTGTCTATTTTGCAGGAAGAGCGTGAACAAAGTTCGTCGACCCAATCGCGTATTGAAGACTAGCTGTGTTCATTGAGGGGAAGTTGGTTTTACAGGTAAGCACCTTCCCTCAGCGTTGTTGCGTGATTGGGGTGACAAAGTAAACCTGAAACATTCTTGACGTCAAAAAATGTGCAAAAAAGTGTCAGCAGTGAGTGTCCCTAGAATTTTTTTTCGGCTGTTAGCCGTAGCCTTTCGCCATTTGTCATTTGATGTCGACAATTAGCTGTGAGCTATTCAGCCAATGAGCGTTAGGGGTTAGCGAGTCCTGGCCTGCTCTAGCCTGCGGAGGAGCTGTTGTCGTTTGGCCTGCAATCTGTCTTTCTCCTGCTGAAGTCGGAGCTCCTGAGCCTCCAGCGAGCTGACGTAGTCAGTTGCCTTCTTTAGGATGACCACCTTTGCCGCCTTGTCGTTGTGTGCGAGCTCAGGCACCTGATCGCGCAGAGTGAGGAAGCTTGAGCGCAGGTCGTTGCGCCGCTGACGTTCCAGGATGTTGTGGTTACGTCTGCGTTCGCTGTCTTCCGAGTCGGAGCATCGTGGGCTGCTGGAATCACTCTTCCTCAAGCGCTGACTTGGTACGCTGTTGGTAGGGGAGTTTGGAGAAGAGCTCTGGTTCCTGCCAGTGCGTAGAGTTATAGTGCTGCTGTCGATTCTGAGTTTCTTGCTTGGAGGAACGCTGGCAACGTCTTGCTGTTCGGAGTAAGGGGATGGGGCTGCGTAGTTATGTTGCTGCTGGTGGATGGAGGCTGTTGCTGTCCTCTTCAGAATGAGTTCCTGCGGTGCTTTGCTCACCCCTGAGCCCAGTCGCCCTCCTGCCTGAGAGTTGGAGACAGCAGACAGTCCAGTGCTGGTTGTCCTGCTGGTGATGGAACGCCTCTTCTCCACCGTGACGACATCAATCTCTTCCTCTTCTTCATCGTCTTCTTCTTCTTCTTCCTCATCATCTTCTTCCTCATCATCCTCATCTTCGTCATCATCCTCATCATCATCTACAAAAGGAAAAGAAGATTTAGTTTGGAAAATTTGTGGTGCAACTATACCTCTTGAGATGCACAGGTATGAACAAGCGTGCCAAACGGAAACATGCCTGTGTTTTTTTTTTTTGTTTTGGGTGTGTGCTCAAGTTAATGTCTTTGTGTGGGAAGATGAGACAATTGCTCGGCAATCATCTGAACATGCTCTGTCAAACACAGAGGAGCTGGATTCTCCCCAGACCGGACCACCTCAGATCTGACTTGCTACTTCAACACACACCCTCTATTTACAGAGTCTAATTAGGGGTTTTGCAAGTGCATGAGCATTTTGTCATGTCATTTTTTTCTGACAAAAGCAGTTTTACTGTCAAGTTGGACTTTTCGGACGGTGTCTTTTCAACTGGTGACACATTTCAAGTTAAGCTGAGAGGGCAAAACGGCCTCAGTGTGACGCCCGAGAGCTATGTTTATGAGATAATGGATGTGATTATCAGCTAAGCCACACATGAAGACTGTTTGGCATTTACTGGAGCCCACAGCCTCTCACTTCAAAAGCTCCCTACAGGAAACTGTCTGCCAGCATTAAGGAGAGACCAAACGGGGCACTTTAGTCTCCAGCAGAACACAGACAGTCAGCGCGTTCCCCTTTTCCACTGGTTTGCCGCGAAAAGGGATAACAGCACTGGCGGGAAAACTGGTGTTGTAATCGCGTGGTCCAATTATTCGCGGGCTTTGCCAAGTAACACTGATCTGATGGCGTCTTAAGCTGCTGCCCTGGAGGGGTGCCAAGCAGACAGCTGGAGGAAAGGCTCCGCTTGTTCAAAGCCATCACCCTGTAAAGAGAGATGACCCATCGTCTCTTTTTTTCCCCTTCCTTGTCTTTTTTTTTTTTCTTGTGATTATCATTCACTGCACCTCTCTGGAAGATGCTTGGCTTGCCAAGCTCGGCCCACTGGGCAGGAAAGGAGGGGGTTTGCCTTTCTCCTAAGATGCACGCGCATGCCTCTTTTATCACATACTGGTGCCCAGTGCCAGCCCTTATTCTCTCACCCACGTGTGATTGTCGTTTGGGATTTGCATTTGAAACAAAACCTCATTTCGAAGGGAAGCGACTTATTGGGGGCAGAGAATTTAGGGGTTTGGCTTTTATGCAATCTGCCCTCACTCACACACCGCCAAACATCTGAGCCCATGGCTTTACACTACCAGGAGCTGAAATTTATATTTGATGGAATAAAAATAACAATCAAAACACCCTCGCGTGTCAAAATAAACCTAATCCTTTGATTTAATAAATCTCCAAATTACATTCTGCTTCCATGCTTAAAGCCAGATTAATGGAGGACAGATAAGGACATGTTTTCTGATCTAATATGGCTCAGCGATGCTGTTCCCTGCTTTAAATCTTCAACCAAGAGCTATTCAGTCAAATAATAGACATAAAAGACAACATCAAATATTACCGCCATCTACTGGGTATGCAGACAAAGTATTACATAAACTCCCCATCACCGCCCACTACTACTACTGTGTGTGCGTGTGTGTGTGTGTGTGTGTGTGTGCGCGCGTGTGTGTGTGACCGACAGTCTGGAATGTCACACACTAATCCGATTCAGGGTCTGTCATATGATCTTCAACAATTACCCCAATGACCACTTACACACTAGGCCAAACTACAAAATGCCAAACTGATTCGCAGCATCATCAACATTAGGGAGTTAAAACAAGGCAATATATAACAGATTAAACCTGTTTGATTATTGTAAACAAAGGTGTAAATACAGAAAGAGAAAAGCCTTACATTAGTGAATGATTTTAATTGTCAGGAGATACATACCAGAGTCGCTCGGAGTCTCGCCTGCACTGACTTGAGGCAATTGTTGGCTCCTCAGTTGTGTCACACTTTGGCTGCTGCTGCTGCTGCTCCCGTTTCTTTTGTTGACTGGATAAGGGAAAACCACGGTAGGGTCCACACACTCCGGTATAGAGTGGCTCACTTCGGGCGCTTTGACTGTCGTGTCTTTACAGGCTTCAGTACAGTTTGGAGTAGGAACGACTTTGCCGAGTTTCTCATTTACAACCCGCTCCAGCTTCTCTCGCGCCGAGAAGCCGCTCCACATGCAGTCCTGAATGATGATGGAATTGTCCGTAGTATCCAAAACGGAGCCGAAGAGGTCCCCATCCGACGCCCCCCAAATGTCGTCTCCCGGTAAAAGCAGAAGCTCGGATGCCCAGTCCAACGGGTCGGTTAATCCAAAGCCCATCAGCGAGCAATCCCCAGCCACCGCGCCCAGCTCCCCCGGGTCCCCTGGAAGCGCTGCCCGGCTCGGGGACAGAGGAGGAGTGGGCAGCAGCTCGAATTTCTTCCAGATGTCCTCACCAGGCGGTGCGGCGTCTGGTCTGCAGAAGTAAAAGTCATCCTCGTCCGGGTAGAAACACGGCTGCAAGGAGTCGAACTCCAGATCTGAGCTCATGGTTTTAGCTGGCATTCTCCCTGTGAAAGACACAAACTGATGTGTTAGAATCAGCTTGCTAAAGCTTTCCACCAGCAAATGGCAAGCACAGCATCTTTTTTTATTAATGACTCTCACTCTGATTTTTTTTACCTGTCATCACACTGTTCTTAATTTGTAGTGTGGCATTGTTCATGAACTCAATTTGATCAACTTTAAATTGCAATTGCAGCATTAAAAATAGCTTTTTTTTTAGTAGAACAGCTCTTGCACAGTTTTGTAATAACGATGATAATAATATTTTTATTAATAAATACAAATATTAACAAGCTGATTGTTATTGATGATAATAATAATGCAAAAACATATGCAATAAAATGCAATTGCCATTTATTTAAATAGCTACTCACTTTAGAATTACAAAATATCTTTTATCCTAACAAAGACATTTGGGGATAACATGCAAATATATAGCCTACATATTAGCTAAATTGTTGTACAGTAGAGTGAAAGGGAAAAAAAGACTAAGTCAGAGATGTCTTTGAAGTGTCCTTTACATTGTTTATTGTGATAGCGCTCATTAACTCACTTAAACTTTGGACCAGCACGAGACACAAACTCTTTCAAAAGCAGGTCAGACTCAGACAGGTAAATAATGTTACGCGTGAATGAAACCAGCTATGGTTTAAGTGACTCTATAAGATCTGAGCGTCTTACCTCTTGTTTTTTTTCTTGTTTTTCTTGTCCCTTCTTTATCGCAGTCACTGTGCCTCCCGTTTGGAGTCGCACATCTACCGCGGCGACTGAAGACTGTTCTGCGCTTCTGTGTTTCGGGCTGTGAAGTATTATTCTAGCTGCTCGCGTTTAGGAGATGTTGACCCCTCCCCCAGTGGGCGGGGCGCGGGTGAGGTATTTGCATTTGTGTGGCATTTGATGTGTGATTTTGTTTTTGAAAGGGCATCAAATTGGGATGTCCAGGTTGTTTTATTTGCTGGTAATAAAGGAATACTTCACATAAACATAATAAGTCATCCCCATGTTCCAAAGCTTGCATAATAATAGGCCTAATATTATTATTTTTAAAGAAATGCAAAAAGAGATTGCGTAGAAAACAATGAAAGTAGGCTTTAAATAGTACAATCTCTATTTTTCTCCAAAATATAAAACAAGAATAATAACAAAATGTTAATATTTTGACATAATGAAGCTTATAAGGTCTTGAGGAAGGCTGAGGTCATTTTAATTGAATGTTAATTTAATGGTTAAAATATGTAAGTATGATGCTTTTACTTTTTTGTGTTGCTCATAATATAAAAGCTGTTGAGCACAGTAAAATACGACGAAGTGTGCTGTGAATGAATCACAGCGAGTCAGCAGCATCTCTCCTCATTGTTCAGGTCAGTGACGTAACGGCCGATCCGCATAACATCACCGACTCACTTCTGCCGCCACGTGGACACAGGACGATCACGCACTGCGCCAGTCTGTTTACATACGGAAACGAGGTATGTTTTGTGTTGCTGCTCACTCAAAACTTCTTATCAGTAAGCTCTCTATGTAAACACTTTACAGTAGATTGTGTTGATTTACATCTAACGAGAGAGTTGTAAGAAGGAGGAGATACTGTTATGCAACAGGCTATTGTTAACTCTTTGTTTGAACCCATGCAGTTTTGATCCGCCACACTCTGGTTTAGTGGACTAATTTGAGGCCTTTGGAAATATTATATGAGGTTAAACAATGCTCAAACGATATTAATATCATTAAATTGCACGATAGCTTTTAAGCTCTGGTTCCTGCCAGTCATAATAGCTCTAAAATGGTTGATATTGGATTCTTATTGCACTTCTAAATCAAATAAAGTTGCCTCATTTAGTTTTGGGAATTTAGAAGCTTTTTATATATATAATTTTTTGTAATCATAGTCATAATTACATTGGTTAATCTCATAAACATTAACAAAATGTGGTAACTTGATTGTCACATTTCTTTTAAACACACACAAAATGATTTCAGCCAGCAAACAAATTCGGGTACAGTTCAGCATAAAATGAACGCATGTTAAAAGTACATGATGTCACAAGATGCAGCCATAAAAAGGCCAGAATACCTGGTTTTTCTTGTTATATTTGCAGTGCTGCTCATTATAGTTCACTTAGTCACACTCGCACACTGTGTATTGTAATTGTAGTGTGAGACAAACTCTTTCAATAGCAAGTCAAGCTGTTTAAATAAGCCTGCAAAATGTCCTAGGATTATTTGTAAAAATCTTTGTTTACTTAAATAAGATCATTTAAATTCTAACTCTTTTAAAGCTGTGTTTGAAACCAGCTTTGCGGCTGAAATGGTATCCGCCACATAAAACATATGCCAGAGTAATTGGTGGTTCATTCCATTGTGGAGACCCCTGATAAATCAGGGACAAAGCCGAAGGATAGTGAGTGAGTGAAACCAGCTTATAAACCAACTCCAAAGTCAATCGGGCTTGACTCAAAATCTTATCTATTGAGACAAACCCCCTGTGATCACATCCCTTTGTGACATCTAGCCCTGGTCTCCGCTGTTATATAGACTTGAAGACTTGCTTCACCGCTTGCTTCTCTTATGAAAACAGATTGCTGTGGGAACTCTTGACAGAAATACACAGACCATAAGAGACGGTTTGGGATTTGAAGCGCTCCTCCAGAGCCCAATCTTTGGAGCTCAGCTCAGGAAGAGCTTCCTGTGTGAAAGTGAGGGGGAGTGGGAAACTGAATACTTTTGTCACAAAGTGAACGTCTGTTTCTGTCACTCAGCGTTCGATTTGTCTGCGGAAGACTAGTCAGATTTGCATGCTTTTCTTGTTATAAATTTGCAAGTGAAAACATCAAGGTGATTCACGGAATTTCCTTCAAGCATTTCAATGGCTTTCAGCGCAAGTCGTTCGTGATAATAGCTTCATATTTGGCTGGTGTATTTGTTATTCCTTTAAAAATCAAAACACTTGAAATTTCCAGTGTTACACACTCACTCCAGATGCCTGAGAGAGAGTGGTTGTGTGTGTGTGTTCATGTTTTCCTGTCTTACTGAGGCAGTGGGTGGAGTAGAGTATGGATGGTTAAGCAATTGGGCCAGTTTGGATAAAACATTCATATTTAGAGAAAATACAAAAGCACAGCATAAAGCCTCAATGACAACACGCCGGGAGACAATGAGTGCACGTAGGCCAGGACATCAATAGTGCACACGATCGGAAGTCAGGCCCGGGTGCCTGGTATGTGGAGTGAAAACAAAATGTGCAGGTTTACGGCTTCAAAGGTGTCAGAGGTACATTTTTTGTTTGTTCTGCATACTTTCACAAAGTTATTGCTCTTTAAATGTACAGTTAAAGTCAGAATTATTAGCTCCCCTGTTTATTTTTCCCCAATTTCTTTTTAAAGGAGAGATTTTTTTCAACACATTTCCAAACATAATAGTTTTAATAACTCTTTTCTAATAACTAAATTCTTTTAATCATTGCCATGATGACAGTAAATAATATTTGACTAGATATTTTTCAAGACACTAGTATTCAGCTTAAAGTGACACTTAAAAGCTTAACTAGGTTAATTAGGTTAACTAGGCAGGTTAGGGTGATTAGGCAAATCCTTGTAAATTGATGATTAGTTCTGCCACCAATCCAAAAAAAATAGATGAATAATTTTGCCTTAAAATGTTTAAAAAACAAAACAAAACTGTTTTTATTCTAGCTAAAATAAAACGAATAATACTTTCTCCAGAAGAAAAAATATTATCGGATATACTGTGAAAATTTCCTTGCTCTGTTGTCTTGGGTGTCTGTCACCTTTGAGCAGATCATGTAAACTTTCCTCTCAGTAAAGTCGCACATGCTCAAAACTCCAGTAGACTTTTACTTCACTTCAGAGCCCCTCCTTTAATCACCAGAGCTGTCAATCATTGCAGATTCCACAGTGACATAATGCCCTAACAAATGACAGACAAATTCAACTTTGTTTCTGTTTGGCCAGATTTAATTAGTAACCTCCAACCTTCCGCCCTCTTACCTCACACAGTAAAATCCTTTAAAAAGCATTTGCTAAAGACTTGAAAGTGACAGTGTTGGTGAAAATGAAATTTCTGTCATCATCTACTAAACCTGAAGAATATCTTAGTCATTCTTTACAATATAATGAAAGTGAATGATGGCCGATGCTGTCAAGCTTTATGAAGCCACACAATGCTTTTATGTCTAGAAAGGGAGAGATATCCTTTTCAGCTGAATTATAGATTGGAGGAAAATATAATCATTATACTTATATTTGATTGAACTATCCATTTAAATGTCTCTCACCTGAAAAAATTAGTATTAGTGTGATGAAGAGGTCAGTATGTGCACAGTTTTAAGACTTTTCTTTTTACATCAGCGCTTTACTTAAAGAATAGGCGGCTGATATCATCTTTCTGGCATTTTTTCTTCTCTCTGTCATCCTATATCTTTTCATCCTTTACCATTAGCAGTTGGCAGAGATGTGTATGTGAGTCAGTTAGATGCAAGTTCGAGCAACTGCAGAAGGAATTTAGTAAGATAACATCCAAGATTCTTGAATTTGTCATGAACCTTCGCATATCTATCTATCTATCTATCTGTCTATCTATCTATCTATCTATCTATCTATCTATCTATCTATCTATCTATCTATCTATCTATCTATCTATCTATCTATCTATCTATCTATCTATCTATCTATCTATCTATCTATCTATCTATCTATCTATCTATCTATCTACCTATCTACCTACCTATTGATCGCGGATGAGAGAGTGTTTTCAAGTGTTTGTTTCTTCATATGGTGTGTGCTTTTGTTTGATTTGCCTCTGGTTGAAGAGCACAGAGATAAAAGACAGAGCTAAAGAATACTGCAGCCCTTCTCAGCTTATAGGGAAATTCCACACAGCTGACTGAAATGGGAACCAGAATCTTCAGTTTACATCTGCACTGTTCTTTACAGTTTTTACCACAGCATCAGCTCAGCATTTCCATCTTTTGCCACCCTAAAATTTTTTTCTCATTCCTTCCCTCATTAATTTCTTCTATTCTATTCTATTCTATTCTATTCTATTCTATTCTATTCTATTCTATTCTATTCTATTCTATTCCTTATTGCCTTATTTCTTTCTTTCTTACTTTCTTTCTTTCTTTCTTTCGAATTAGCAATTTTAGCTATTTAGCAATGACCCAATAAATTAATCAAAAGTGACCGTTAAGTCATTTATAAAATAATATAAATATTGTATAAAATATTATATAAATAATGTAAACAATATAAAAAGTACATCTGTTATATAAAAGATAAAATCTGTATAAAATTTTTATAATATTATATTTAATATTATTTGATAAAATTAATATATTTTATATTACACACTTGTATTTTATTCTGCCACAATTTTTATTTATTTATTTTTTTTTTTTGGTCTATTCTATTCTATTCTATTCTATATAACAATATTCTAAACATTTCGAAGAGGTAAAACTTTCTTTCTTTCTTTTTCTCACTATTGCTCAGCTCCTTCATGCCATTGTCCAAACATGAGTTAAAGGCATGTAACCCGACTGACCCCTGTGCACCAGGCTCTGTGCTGCTGTCTGTATTTCCACAGGTCAAACCGTCGTACATTCGACACTGCAGGTAGAGCTGACGAGTGTGCGATTGACCGTGTAAAAGCTCATTGGTTTGTTTGCACTGTGCTCGGTATTTCGCACTGTATCACACAGTTTGCGAGTGATTTATGACCACTGAGGCCTGTTTGAACAGACGTTTTCATCCCAGATGAGACTTTGATGAACCCCCAGCCAGTTTATATGAGCCGAGCAGAAATTTTTGTGGTGGAGGTGCGAGACCACCACTTCCACTTTCATCCTTGCTCAACTTTGAGACAAGCTTCAGTTTACCACTCTTTAGGGATATTCTAGCTTACTTGTATTCAGTGGTTCTGGATGCAAATGATTATATATTTAAGACTTGGAGGTCAGTAAGATTAAAAAAAGAAAATTTTCATCACAAACTAAAAGCAATTCTATTGTTAAGTAATTTTACAAACTAAAAAAACCTCAAATTTAAAAAATTACATAAAATTTTCAGCAACTTATTACTCCAAGGTGTCTTTATGGTCTTCCACAGAAATCCCTCCATAAGCTTCAACTGGCCCAGAACTCAGCTGCCCGCATCATCACCAAAACTCCTTCTTTTCACCTTATCACCCCCATTTTACGAGGTCTGCACTGGCTTCTAATCCAACCCAGAGTCGAATATAAAATTCTTTTGGATACATTCAAGGCCATCCATAACCCCGCACCATCTTATTTGTCTGATCTCCTCCATATCACCACTCATTACCACTCCCTTAGATCCTCCTCCTCCATTCACCTCTCTGTTCCCTCTGCCCGTTTCAGTACAATGGGGAGCGGAGCTTTCTGTCACTCTGCTCTCAAACTCTGGAATTCTTGTCCTCCTGACATTGGCAACATTGACTCTCTCCCTCTGTTCAAATCCAGACTTAAAAGTCATCCGTTCAAAATAACTTACTCTTTAATACTACATTCTGTATTATGTCTTTGTATTTTATCATCTTCTCTAATTTTATTCTGTCGGTTTGTTTTTTTAAATTACTGAATTTTGTAAATGTTGTACAATTTAAAATTATTGAATTGTGTGTGTGTGTGTGTGTATATATAGTTAGGTCCATAAATATTTGGACATCGATACAATTCTAACATTTTTGGCTCTATAAACCAAACCAATGGATTGGAAATAAAATGAATACGATGTGCTTTAACTGCAGACTGTCAGCTTTAATTTGAGGGAATTCACATCCAAATTGGGTGAACGCTGTTGGAATTACAATAGTTTGCATATGTGCCTCCCACTTGTTAAGGGTCCAAAAGTAATTGGACAGAATAAAAATCATAAATCAAACTTTCAATTTTTAATATTTGGTTGCAAGTGCTTTGCAGTCAATTACAGTCTGAAGTCTGAAATGCATAGCTATCACCAGATGCTGGATTTCATTCCTGGTGGTGCTGCCAAGCCTCTACAGCAATTGTTTTTAGTTCCTACTTGTTCTTGGGACATTTCCCCTTCAGTTTTGTCTTCAGCAAGTAAAATGCAAGCTCAGTCGGATTCAGGTCAGGTGATTGACTTGGCCATTGCATGACATTCCACTTCTTTCCCTTCAAAAACTCTTTGGTGGCTTTTGCAGTATGCTTTGTCATTCTCCATCTGCACTGTGAAGCACCGTCCAATGAGCATTTGGCTTAATATGAGCAGAAAATATTGTCTCTGGTGGTGTATAGGGCCAAAAGTGTTAGAATTTTGTTGATGTCCAAATATGTATGGAACTGTATGTTTTATGTTTCTTAAAAGGCGCTTTAAATAAAATGTATTATTAATATTAATTGTCTCAAAGTCTTTCAGAAGTTATCCTAAGATGCTGATTTGGAGCTCAATAATAATAATAATAATAATAATAATAATAATAATAATAATAATAATAATAATAATAATAATAATAATAACAAACTAATTAATTAATAGTTATTATAAATAAATTCATAGTAAAATGAATAGTTATTAATAGTACATTAATGAAAATATTCTGTATTATTGCTTTTGCTATTATTATTATCATTATGATTATTTAAAAATTATTAATATAGTTGTTGTTGACCGCGTGAAACCAAAATAACTAAATATAAAACAGAAACGTTTTGTAACGATGTAAGACTTTACTGTAACTTTTGATAAGTTTAATTTAAAAACTAATTTGATTAATGAAAATAAAGTTAATGAGATGATTTTTTATTTAAAATTTTTAACAGATTTTTTTTCACCTGAACTGCAATTATTATTTTATTTAAATACATTAAATACTTAAAAATTGTGCTAATTTAATATTTAAAAAAAATGCAAACAATTAATTTCTGAAATCCTTTTCATTGTCATAATAATTTTAGAAGTTATTGTAATATGCAATATTTGTGCACCAAAAACTGTTGTTGTTGTTGTTGTTGTTGTTGTTGTTGTTAATACGGTTGTAAAAATCATTTTAATAGGCCAGTGCATAAAGTTATGAAGTATAGAAAGATTCTGTAAACATGTAAAATGCTTTGTAACTTTTGCTCAAGTTAACGCATCATTGCAGAAAAAAAAGGATAGTGCTTCTTAAAGAACATCAGAAACAAGACATGCACACAATCATAGCCAGTCCGTTCATGCAACGTCCACATAAATCAGCCGCGTAAAAAGAAACACTAAGTATCCTACATTTTTGTTTGTCACATCAATGCTGTTCCTGCTGCTTTGATGGGTTTGAACGCAAGCTCTCACTTGCCACATTGGGACTTTGCAAGAAACTAATGGGCAACGTTCAGATGTAAATCATTTGTTTATCCGTTCTGACACTGAAATGTATTGTGGGCGCTCGAGGGTCAATGTTGAAAACCTCTGTAGTGTTTGTCTTCGTCTGTCTTCTCAACAATCTTATCCGTTTCGTTCACATTGTGAGAGTGGATCCACAAAACCAGGGCTCTTGAGTAAACCTGTCAGTCATTTTCGAAACTTGTTTGTCCAAGCGCTCTGACAGTTTGAGTTAAAGCTCTGGCGAAATATGTTCAGTTTAAGAGGCCCTGATAGACCCGAGCGGAAAGCTTTAAAGGCAGCGTGTAAACTGAGTGTGTGTAAATTTGGCCTTGGACAGGCAGGTTAACGACCCTATTGTTGCAGTGTAAAAACCATGAGGCGCAATCCACTGACTTGCCATGAATCTCCAATGTCAGTGCTGATTAACTTAGAATTGGTGTGTTTGCGGGTCAAAGATGAAATAGGACTTCAAAATAATGTGTAATGCAGATTTAATTTTTTGTTTACTTAATTTAGACTTTTACATTATTTACTATTAATGCACTAATATATCATTCAGTGTAAGAGTGCCAAAAATATTTGCCAGGCTTGTATTGAACAAGAATCATTTACTGAAAAAAAAAAAATAATAAATCAAATAAAAATTGTGTGTATATATATATATATATATATATATATATATATATATATATAATTACTATTTTTAAGGATCAAACACAGCACCAAAGTACATTTTTTTTATTTTATTTTAAAACAACTATTATTCAACCAACTATATTTATTTTATTTGCCAGCAAGACGTTTTTAATAATTAAAAATATAAAAAAAATTGCTATGATTGTTGATTTTAAATTTTTTAAAAATATTTTTATAAATACAGGTCAAAACAAGTACAGTATTGTGCAAAAGTCTTATAGGTCACTATTATTTTCATTTAAAAAAAGGTTTATATTTGGTTATTTTTTATATTTTTCTGTAGCATGTTGGTTTGAAATATCAATTTACATTTGGAACTTTGGCATCATCTCTAAGATGCTTCACAAAAACTGACTTGCAAAGCTACAGAACTGTTCAAAGTTCACTTGAGTAAAAGTGCTGTAAAATGAGGATGCTTTCAAAAATAATGCATATTTATCAATTAATTTAGATTAACTAAATGAAATCAACATTTGGTATGACCACACTTTGCATTTAAGGGTGCTTTCACATCTGTGGTTCGGTTCATTTGGTCCGGACCAAGGGCAAAAGATGATACATTGAAGCATTTTTCTGCCGTTTTTGGGTCCTTTTTACACCACTCTGATTGCTTTGGTCCGAACCAGCTGAAAAGAACCAAAATGCAGTCATGTGACAAAATCCACATCACTCATTGGCCAGATGTTATTGAACGTATTTCCTCAACTGCTTTTCAATTGGTCAGAATTAACATGTGGGAAAATGCCAATGGAACTCTTGCAAGTAAACAAACCGGCAAAGACAAAATGTCGCTTTTTACTATGGAGGGACTTTTTACTGCGCTGGCTGATTGTATCCCTGGTCATAGTATACTATATAGTTTGTATACATCACTTTAGACAAACTATACATTTCGAGAATGAAGCGCAGCTGTGGCTGGAAAACAATGTTTTAATGCATTGCAAACTGCGAAGGCGCATCACAAGTCACTTCAGGAGGAAGCGTGAATTAATTTAGCTAAACTGCCACGTGGTCATCTTCCAGAAATATTACCAATGATCCATCAGGTGATGTTTTTCCCTCTCTCTCCTTTTGTTTAAAATTGTTGGTAAAGCGCTGTCAACAAATATTATTCCTCCACTCTCGATAAGATGGGACAGTGCATCGGATTACGGCAGTTGTATTAGCCCAAAAAGGCGCAGTACTTTTTGCGATTGGGTCTGTTTTAATTCAGATCATGTTCTCACCACAAACAAACCACTCCAGGGTTCATTTGAAAGCGTACCTCTTCAAGGAGGTCTCGGTACGCTTTTTCGGTTTGCTTTTAGTGCGCGCTCGAGTTCGATTGCTACATTCAGACCTGCCCGAACGAACTGCACCAAGAGGTAAAAAGAACTCTAGTACGATTTAACCGAACTAAATAAGAAAACACCCTAAAATACTTGGTACACTTGCCATTTAGTCTTTCAGGTAGCTTTGCTGGTAGGATTTTTTAAAGCATATTAGAGATGTTACCAGAGTACTTCTGGATTTAGATTGTCTCATTTTCTTCATGTCATTCCAGACAGACTGGATGATGATCAGATCAGAGCTCTGTGTGGAACACTGGCTGTTTTCAGACTCCTTGTGCAGACAATAATCTCACTGTATAATTACATTTAATGACAAAAATAATGTTTGGAAATGTAAATTGATATTATATATAGACTAACATGCTTTAGAAATAGAAACAACTGATATTAAACCTTTTTTTGTTGTTGTTTAAAATACTAGTGGCCTAAGGCTTTTGCTGTATGTGGTTTCATTTAAAAAAACAAAAACAAATTCTGTTCTAACATTATTTCTACCCAATTTTTGACGAGTAATTTTTACAAACTTTATTTGATGTATTTACCCAGACACTTTAATTGCATTTAATATGCTTTATATGTATAAAACCACATTCGTAATTGTTTTTCAATCTTTATATGTGCTTATTTCAATTATGCAGCATTTAAAAAATACAAAAATGTTTAATATTTGGGTGTGACTATACTGCTTTTGTATCTGTATCTACATACCATTTAAAACTTAAATTAAATGCCAGTAATCGATATCATAAAAAATATAAACATACAGTAATTAAGTTGTTCCAAACCAGTGTTGCTCAAACCTAGTTGTTCCTAACCAGTGTAATGGTATAATAGTTCACAAAAATGAAAATTACGTAATTGTTTCTTACCTTCATGTTGTTCCAAACCCGTATGACTGATGTTCTTCACAAAATGAGTTTTTGAAGCTCATCCTGCCCACTCTTCTTAATATAATGAAGCGAAGAGCTGTAAAGCACACACACACATTCGAAAACAAAAAGGCAAGCACAAGGAAAGCCTCATGAAAGTGGTCCATTTGACATATTGAAGTCATGCAGTTTCATGTGTGAAGCAGATGAAAATTAAGGTTGTTCTTTTAAGTTGGACCTTTTCAATAAATTGACAAATTTAGTTTGCTAAGCCAGTCTAAATGATTTGTTTACGAATAGGCATGGACCGGTAAAAGATTCTGACGTAATAATAATCTTAGATAACAATATCACGGTATTGTGATCACCTCTTTAAAATATGTTCTTTTTTAAATGTCTTGGTAAAAAACAACTACTTGTTTCCCCATTGAACACAATAGATTTTATTTTAAGGAACATTTAAAATATTTTAGAGCAGTAAACATGTCAGGCTAAATAATTCAAATGAATTGTTGACTTCTGCTGTCTTCATTAGTTTCAAAAGCACAGATTTTTCTTTTCTTTGGATGTAAAATAAGCCACTGCACTGTTCAGGTCTACAACATGCTTGGATGTCGATGTGTAAGCGAATTGTTTTTTAAATGTTTTCTTAATCGTGGGCTAAATTAGTAAAAAATAAATAAATAAATAAATAAACTTGCATATACAGTAGGAATGGTATAACAGGACATTTTAGCGGTTTTAAAACCTTGACTTTTCCAATCTGCGGTAAACCTTGAAATCGGTTACTGTCCTATGCCTATTCACAAACTCACTCACTTAGTGATCTGTCATGTTTGTAAAGGAGATTTTTATTACACACACACTCAAAAAAAAAATTTATATATTTTTTTGCTCGATCAAACAACTTATTTAAAATTAGCTGAAACAACTCAATTCTTGAGATTTCATTGGGATAACAATTTTTTTTAAGTTCAATCCACATGAATTTGTTAAAAGTGTTAACTAAATCAATATGTGTTGGGACAACATGAATGAATTGTGTGGAACCCTGCATTTTTTACAACACACACACGCACGCACGCACGCACGCACACACACACACACACACACCTTTGAAATGAATACAGAAGACTTTAAGCACGTTAATGATACTTAATTTACTTAGTATTTTAATTATACTATTAATAATACCCTTTTTTGCACGTAGTAGTGTAACCAGGGGTCCACACAAAGGTTAAAACCCAAAAAGTTAAGGTAACTCAAACCATTTGAGGAAACCAATTTTAACAAACCATTTAAAAAACAAATCCTAATGAGTACTGTGAACTTAATCCATTTGAGTAAACGAAGCATTTTGAGCACAGTAAATACTGGTGTATGTTCAATTTTAGGAATCTTTTTACACAGAGTTTTATAAATGAGACCCCTGTATACTATCGTGTTCAGTGGAAGAAAGAGAGTCCTACAGATTTGGAAGGATGTGAGTGAATGATGTAAACGATGACAATTTTTCTCTCAGGGTGAACTAATACTAACCGACAGTTTAACGGAAAACACTAACAATAACAGATGTTTGTTTTCCAATAGATAAGACGTGTCTAGATATGAGTGGAGCCCCCCCACACATGAGTAAGTGCTCCGCTTTGATGATACGCTTTAAAAGACATGGCTTCATGTCCTACGGATAAGAGCTGAAGATAAGACCTTCGGAAATAGTCGCTTATGTTTGCGCGCGCCATTTAAGGATGCAATACTCCAGTTTTTCTGTTTTCCTATAGACTTAAACAGGCTATCTCCTGCTGCGACCCCCATGAACTCAATGGCTTGTTCCTAGAGGTCACAGAGGAGCAGCTTCTCTTTCTGTCCTCCCTTTGGCTCTCTCTTTATCTGAGAGTGTTTGTTTGGATCAGTGGAGGTCATCGGCAGACCAAACATTTGCCTGATCACAAAGGCAAGGGATGGTTAATATGTTTCAACGCCTCCATTAGTGTGTGCCATTGTGCGGCCCTTTCTCGTACATCTCACATTGACATACATCTCACCACCTTAATCTGAGAAACGGAGAAGAAGAAAAAGAGCCCAAACCAGAACTGCAACACTTCCTGCAAACGTGCCCAATCTTGCCGGCATCAGATCTGGTTTGCTTATGGGAAGTGGGAGCGGAAAAATGGAGAGAGGAGAGAAAAAAAAAAAGTAGAGGAGGCGAGAGATAAGACAAAGTGAGAGGCGAGCAGATTGTCCACTTTGAGGAAAGTGTTACGGGTTTGGGCCGGACAGAGTGTGAATGGGATGTGAGGGAGGCATAAACAGGAAGATTGTGTGTGTGTGTGTTTGTGTCTGTGTGTTGGGTTATCTGGCATTTGAGAGGTCCACTCCTGTCTGGACTGACTGCCACCTTCCTTTCACCTCTGATCTCCTTTAAAAGCGAACATATCCGGCTATAATTTTAGCTGTTATAGGATTTCTGTTTGTCCTGTGTGAAAAACCCAATGGAACAGTTTATAAAGTATTAAATAACCTAAAAGAGTAATAATTAAGAACAGTGTTGGAAAAATCGAATATATTACAATCTAAAGTCACTTTAAGGTAACTAAACCTGTTACTTAATTACTTTTTAAGGAAAAGTAAGGATGTGTTTTTTAAAGAGTGAGATTGTAATATATTACTTTTTTTTACCCAACATTAATTAACAACCCAAACACATTAAAAAAATGAAAGCTGAAAGTGAAAATTACCTGATTAGACATAATGAGGATCCAACAGATCTTTTTCAGAAATTATCTGAAATTATCTTTTAATATGGCAATCTCTTCAAAGACCTCCAATTTGTAATAAGATCTAGCATGCGGAGACAAGACATGAAAGGGTAACTGAGTGAATGAGGGCTGGTCTGTTCGCCTGTTTTACTTTGTGAATCAATTTGAGACAATTATGCTAAATCCTGAAACGACGCATGTTGTGAGCGTGCGTTGATGTGGTGGTAGCGAAACCTCAGTTCTCAAGGGGCTGATAGGGTTTCTTTCAACTGTCTACGCTGTTAAACCACACGTGTTATTGTTCAGGTTGACAGTTTAACTTGCTAAGCAAGATTCTCTTCAAACTGAAACCTTGTTGTGATTTTTGCATTTATACCCTTGGCTAACAGTTTTATTGAAAGTGACACATTGTATTTTTCTGTTTTGTATTTGTCATCAATTTGTAGATTGTTTTGCTATAGCTGCTCTTATGATAGCCACTGACTCATATAGAAAACTGAATTGCTCATGACATAAAAAATCAACCCAGGCTCGTGGACGTTTCTGGAGACCGCAAAATACATCCTGGGAGGTACGTATGGCTGCATTTAGTTTTTTTTTAAGTGAATGCTGCTGGGCGGTGTGACGCCGTTCTTTTTGCCGCTTACCGGCTGACCGCTTGCCTACGTTGAGGGTTTTCCTGCCTCAACCACTTTGTCCAGTTAGCGTGTCGTGTACGCCGGCGGATTTGAGTAGCAGAGAGGAGTTGACCACGACGACAGCAACCGGGTTCAAGAGCGGTTCCAGAAATCAGGTAAGACAAAAACAGAATCCAAAAAATAAAACGAGCAAGTAAATAAACAGGGTGGAGAATGCGGTGATTAAAAATCCGAAAACGTGGTAAAAATCAGATGAGGGCTTTTCTTTTTCTGGACTGCTTTTGTAAACCGTCGGTTGGGTTTAGGGAAGTAAGTGGATGGGCGGATCAATCGGTAAAATTGGTTGGGTTCAGGGAAGGAGGAGGAGGGGGGGGGATCAGTCGATTGGCCGGTTGCCCAGTCAATCATTTAGTCAGTCAGACAGACGGTCGTCCGACAGTGGCCTCTCATGGATTCACAAAAATAAAAACTGCAGCCATCCGTACCTCCTGGGACGTATTTCGCGGTCTCCAGAAACGTCCACGGGACTACGTTGTCAGAACGAGTCTGGGTTGAAAAAAAGTACTACTATTCTCTAGGGCTGGTCGATTAATCAAAGGCGATATTTATGTGCATTTTGGCAGTAAAACCGGCTCTGTAATCAGCTGTAAATCTCCAGAAACTGCTTTCAAATAGAGCAGTTTGCTACACAGTAGCAGTTTGCTACACAGAGCCACAGTTCATTGACACTATGGAAATGACCGTGAAAGATTAAATTGGCATGATACTGAAATCAATGAGAATCACTTATAAATGTTTCGTTGCTTCCACTGTAAGTGAACTATGTTTTTCTACTGATCTAAAAGCATGTGAAAATACCACATTAAATAACGTTTTTTTTTTACTCCTAACTCACCTCATAACTTCAGCGGAGTGTTTGAAATTAATTATTCTGTTTATTAGTCACGCTGAATCAATAAAAGCAGTTAAATCCTGTGCTCTCTTTGATTTCCTGACTGTTCTATTCTTTGTGGCGTATTGGCAGTTTCTGCGTGAGAGTTTCTTCTGGCCTTAAGAGCAGATTTACTAGTAATCAAAGAGCAGTGTTTCCATGACAAGATGTACATGAGAATCACAGCTTTTGCCGAATTGCAATCTCAATTTCATTTCAAGTAATGCAACAGCCAATTTCTAGAATTCCAGCTAATGGGAAAATTTGGAATCTTCCTTACTCATAATGCAAATTTTAAGCATGTAAATTGTTAGTTGTTTAAAGTTAGAAAGTATTCCTGCTTATTAAAATGTTGCGCTTAATCCAGTACAATAGTGAACATCAGACTGACAGATGAATGACAGTTTAAAATGAAAAGTCATTTTAGAGGTCAGTGGAGCTAATGTAAGTATAATAGCAAACATGTTAATCAATCTCTCTTTTTCATTAATTTTCTGCTTGTAAATGTAACGCATATGGTTTCATCCTGTTGCACGTCAACTAAACACCCTCTGGCTCAGCCTGCAACAGTAGCCACACCCTAAACTTTCACTATATATTGAGTTGAAACGTGATTGAAAAATTTGACTGAACTTTTCCTAAATGTTAAATGTTTTGATGGTGCCTAGGAGGTTAAATGTTTACCCGTTTCAATACTTACAATAGTCAATAAACAAGTTGGTTAAGTGCATTTATTTTGACCATAAAAATCTGACATCACCTTTGAGACAAATGAAGACATTAATGAAAACTGTTTAGTTCAGATTGATATCTTTGACTTTTGATTGCAGTGTAAGACATTGTTGATATCTCCTCTGAAAGGAACATGCAGGGGAACATCCTCAGCAGGTTTAAATAAAAGTCTTCATTTGCTTTCCAAAGCTTCACTTAACCCTATCACACAAGAGGCAGACGTAATGAGCCGGTTTTGCGAGTGTATTCGTGTAAATGCTAAAGATTAAAATCTTGTTTGTCTCT
>NC_079454.1:33781260-33838760 GCF_903798145.1 Danio aesculapii | reverse complement strand
CATTTGCATTATTTCTTTTTTTTTTCACATCCCAATGATGACAGGTATGATTATGGGACTTTATAACAGGTATGATTATGGGAGCTCAAAGATTGAAAATTGACTTGTGTTGCCATTTTATCCATTTAAAGTGATATATTGCCTGTATTGGTGTTGTAAATTACGGGACAAAAAACCTGGTAATAAACTGCCAGTACTTTTTTGTTATTTTATATATACCATTTCTCAAACAATATATTGTTTCAAAGTAATAAAATGTCAATAAAAGTCACTTTCTTAAAGTTGGATTTTCAACATCAGAGGTCGACAGAGAAGAAATAAGGGTCCCATTATATAATTCATAACTGTAAATAAACTTTAAACATTCGTAAATCACCCAATACGGACACTTAACAGATCTTTTTATAGTGTAGCTAAAGTTTAGAACTAGATTATAGATTTCTGTCTAATTTGAATTGAGATCTTCATTTAGTGACCCAGGACAGACCAGACAGCTCATTTGGTTTTCTACCTTCTTTGATCACACCAGATCTCCTTTTCCACTGTAACTGCGAGTGTGTGTGTGTCCCTCTCTGCAGAATCCTTCATCTGAACGTCTGTCCTTTTAAGACAGGATCAGAATATCAAACTCCTGTGTTTTTCGGTCCCTCAGTCCCCCCAGTGCTGGGATTTGGATCAGCTGTACATTGAGAGCGAAGGGTAATCTCTGGCTTCTGGCTCTGCATAAATCAAAAAGCCGACTTAATATTTAATTATGCTCCAGGTTCTTCTGCTTCTACTTTTTTTTTTTCTTTCCTTCTCTCTCTGAAGCTGAGAGGAGCATATTCTGCCTTTGTAAGGGTCTGGCTGAACAGCTAATCACATACAATCATGCTAACAGCACTGAGGTCTCTCGGCTTAACAGAGTCAAGTGGTGTTTCATCAAACAAAAAGAGAAATTAACCAAATATCTGCATCACTGGATATGAACAGGTTTGTGGAGCTGTGGCGCAGCTGTTTGCTCATGCGCTCTGGATTTTTTTGGAACTGTGGTGTTAACGGAGGTGATGCAGGTTCAAGTTTGTACTGATTCACTGTGCTCTGAATTTGGCATACATTAAAAAATATGTTGTTGCTGCTTGCTCAAACTAATTTAAAATGAGCTGAAACAACAATTTTTAAAATTGTTTAACGTTTAACCCACTTAAGTTTGTGTAAGAATGGATTTTAACTACAGCAGTTTGAACTGGAGTTTTGCCGAATGACTAAAAAGTTATCAGTATGATGGTGAAAAACTGTACGTTTCTAGTCGAACCAACTACTATCTGCAATCTTATACCAAAAACAGACAGGGAAAGGGCAGTTGTAATAGCTAAAAATATGTGGCAGAGTGTTGCTGTTATGTGATTGTATTGTATTGCAGTATGAAGCAAGTAAGTGTTAAGTCAAAAGTAAATCAAAATGAAGTGATTTTATGAGGATAATTCATTAAGGTTACAGTGAATTAGTTATAAAATAACTGTATAAATGATAAAACATTGCGCTTGATTGGGGTCCAGCTGTGTTGCGAGCAGAAGCGTATATAAGCGGAGGAGAGGAACAAAGGATGGATTTTCTGCTCAGTGCAGGTCGCAAAGCTCTGTTGTCGTTGCCACCACTGCTGCTGTTGTTCCGAGCTTCTTCTATCTCCTGCTCCAGATTATTTGTTGCATTTGTGTGGTGTGATTGACTGATTTCGTTAGCTGACAAGTCTTTATTTCTTTTCTAACTGCTCGCCTTATTTCATCGGAGCCTGTGTGCTTTGTTTTTTTTGTTTTTACATTAGAACTATATATTATTTTTGAATAATCGAAGCTGTAGGTTGGGAATCGCCATTTACTTAAAATCCGATTTTCTCGTGGTTTGTGGCAGCGACGGAGAAAGTTTTGTTGCCATTGGGGTTCTTTATTTTAGCAGATAAGTTAGGATTATTTTACCGCAAGTTAGTTGTCTTTTTGCTTGTTATTTTGGCCTGGATTCCCTTCTAAAGAGATGCTTTCGAAATCTTTATTGTTAAAAATAAACCTTGTAATTCCTTGATAAACTGGTTGTGATTATTGTGAGCTGGGACAGGAGAAGGGGAAAACCCTAAATTTATTATTGAAAAGTTTCATTTATACTTTTGTTATTGTTCCCGCCAACTCTAGACTGGTCGGTACATAACAGTAAAAACACATTATGTTAATTGTACCCAGCTTAAATGTATTTAAAGTTACTGGAGAGAGAGAGAGAGAATGCGCAGAGAGTAAGGCCCAAAGAGCGAGTCAGATAGCAGTGAAGAAAGAGTCCAGAGTAGGAAAAGAGAAGGATCTAAATTTATGATCCAATTTTGTCTCTTCCTCCACCATGTGACCAAATCACAAATACTGACCGACCAATCAACATGTGACCACATAGTAAAACCCTGAGGGTACACACACATCTGCTTGATTAAATTATTGCTTGTAATTAAATCTGTAACTAATTTCAATAGTTGACCATTTCGTACACTTTAACCCAGCCTTAAACCTGGCCATACTACCAAATCTGTTGATGGAAGTGATGCAGGTTTGAGTTTGTACAGATTCTTTGTACTGATTCTTTGGATTTGGCATACACTCAAAACTATTTTTGCTGCTTGTTCAAACTACTTATTTAAAATGAGCTAAAACAGCAATTGAGATTTTTTGGGACAACATAATTGTTTTACATCCACTTAAGTTTGTGTATGAATGGCTTTTAACTACAGCAGTTCAAACTGGAGTTTTGCCAAATGACTAAAAAGTTATCAGTATGATAGTGAAAAACTGTACATTTCTAGTCAAACTATCCTTCTGCAATCTTGTACCAAAAATGGGTATAAGGGCAGTTATAATAGCTAAAATATGTTGGAGATAGTTGCTGTTATGTAATTGTATTGTATTGCAGTATGAAGCAAGCAAGTAAGTGTTAAGTCAAAAGTAAATCCCAGAATACTTGAAAATGAAATGATTTAATGACAACAATTCACTATGGTTACACTGAATTAGTTATGAAATAACTGTATATATGATAAAAACGTGATTTTAATTGTACCCAGCTTAAAAGTATTTAAAGTTATCTGGGAGAAAGAGTGGATGAGCAGAGAGTAAGGCCCAAAGAGAGAGCAGTAGCCAGTGAAGAAAGACTGCAGAGCAGGAAAGAGGAGCTAAATTTACGATCCAATTTTGTCTCTTCCTCCACCATGTGACCAAATCACAAATACTGAGACATACAAATTGACCGTACCCCACCTCAATAGGGTATTACATTACATTATGAACACATGTAAGTGCATTTTATTTATATTTTGATGCAAGTATATTGTAGTTAAGGACACTTAATATAAAGTGAGACCATAGATTTGTGTTGGGACAACATAATTGAATTGTGTGGAACCCTGCATGTTTTATATTGTATGTACTGTATTGTCAAATATTTATACTGTAGCTCATGTGGATTTGAATAAGGAATATTGGTACGTTTGCTTAATTCATGCTTTGTTGAAATTTAAAATAAAAAGTATTCTTCAAATATAATAACACCATGATTTGTTAAAGTTGAACAAAATTATACTGAAAATTATACAGTATGCTTGCTTTATTTATTAGTTTATTTATTCATTCAGTGGAGTTGACATTGCCATATGCCATTCTGCATATAATAAATCTACTGAAATATTATTTTCATTGACAAAACATGTTTGCGCTCATAAAAATAACTTTAAAATTAATAATGGCTAGAATAATTAAATAAAATGCCATGACAAAGCACTGAGGAAATCAAAAATCGAAATTTCTTGTAAAAAGGTGAAAATTATCAAAAAGAAAAAAATTGTTTTTGAAATGCCGTCTTACAGAGGCAGTTCAAAAAAAAAAATGTCCTCACCATTTACTCACACTTAAAGGTGCAGTAGGTGATCTGCCAGAATGCTAACATTAGCATAATAGCTTACGCCGCTCTCCTGCTGTCCAAAGCTACACCACCTTAACTCACAAACGCGCACCAAATAGATGACGGTCTGACAACGATAGACAACCTTATATAACACTAGATCATGTCATTCACCAGTTAGAAAACTCCATGGAGACACACTTTGTCCAGCATAGTTGTTGACAGGCCAGCGGGTGAAGGAGTTATATTTCCCCAAAACTGGCATTGGGGTAAAGTTGGTTTTACATTCGCACCTTTCGACTTTCTCCTTAATAATATAATTTCAGAAAATTATTGTTTGCAAATTCTAAATAGTGTAATCATATAATTAGCCAATGACTATAAAATGGAACGTTGTTCACCATCAATTAAATAGTCCTGATGTTGTTTTGAAGTCAAAACTACACGCTATTTCAGATCCAATATTCAAAGTGACGTTAGAGTGGGAGCGTGTCACAGGTTTTTGCTTTTCAAAAATGAACGAATGTGGGAATATAAATCAAACTTCATCTCAACAAACCTGGTTAGGCGGAAGAGCACTATTTACTTATGTGTTGTTATTCAACTAAGTAAAAATCAGATCAGAAAAAAAGCAGTGCTAAAAACAGAAATATCCTGTCATCGTTTAACATTACACTGACGTCAAGACAAAGAGTGACTTTTCATTTTCATTTGTGCTCGCTGATCCTCGTACATCTCTTGTTTTCATCTCCATTTACAATTGAACATCTAAATGAATGCTGAGGTCTATTTAACCGACTACATTATCAATACTGTCAAAGGTATTCCCTGAACTTGAAAATAGTCGATTTTTCGCCTGACGTTTTCAGTGGCTGAAAAAACACTTCCGTGCCCATTCATAAAAAAGAACACAATCTACCTAAGCTTTGCGTGACTTAAATAGTTTTAAAGCATAACTGTCTAAAAGTAATACTTAAGCCATGGTGTCACCCTCGTGATTGTTGTTTTAAACTGCATACACTAATATCATTTCCCTTCAACTTGCAAAATTAACTCCGATATTGATTCAGGATTTTGAAAAGTTTTGATTCTGCATTTGTGGCCTTTTCAAAATCATTCTTTTCATGGATACAAGGCCATGTTGGTTTTTCAAAAAGAAGTTCAGGTTGATGCTTGCTGAGTTTACTCAGTCACTCTCCGTCAGCAGTAGGTGGTCATGTTTTACGTGCATATGCAAATGTCAGATCTGTCTGCGTAAACAGGCTGCGCGGAAATACAAATTTATATTTGTTGACAGTTTGAGATACCTGTCGTAATGAAGTTATTTGTAGGGACTTCCAGATCTGATCACGTGATTGGAAATTGGGCCCAATCACACGGTTTCAGACTCGATTGGAATCGGACGTTACCTTCCGTTCAGGACTCGAATATTTATGTATATTGTTATTATTTTTTAACAAATCTATAATTATGCGATGGCAAAGAGTTAGACCTCTGTCTTGACCTCACATAGAAACCGCAACGTGAGCAGCATGACATCACTTTGTTGCAGAGACGCTATTGGTTAAATGCCAGCAAAGTTGAACATGGAAGCAGCTTGAAGCGGAAAGCACGAGTATGTCTGCGGTCTGGAGGTATTATAAAGTTGATAACAACAATGTTGCCATAGCAAACCGTGAGATGCGTAAACGTGGGATTGCCTGCCGGGTATTTTAAGTTGAGGTGCTATTTCTTTTTATATTTGATTTTTATTTATATTTACTGTTGCACTAATGTCCAAAATTGTTCAAGCTACCTCACAGAAGTGCTCTGTTTGTTAACGGAGTTGTTGAATGTTAAAATAAGGTGAATTAAAAAAAAAGGAATATCCTGGATCTGTTTCTTCACTCTTTATTCTTTTTTTATGTATTATAGAAGAATAACTAGCCCAACAGAGCCTAGTTCCTCTCAAGGTTTTTTTTTCTTTACTTTGTCAATTGGGAAATTATTTTTTTCCTTGCCACTGTCACCACCGGCTTGCTTGGATCGGGAATTGTGGTGCTGCGCTTCGGTGGATTTGCTCTTCAGTGTTTGAACTTTCAGAATTGAAACTTAAACACACTGAACTAAACTTAACTGAACTTTAACTCTGAAATCTGGATTTTAGAACTATGTTAAGCTGCTTTGACACAATCTACTTTGTGAAAAGTGCTATATAAATAAATGTGAATTGAATTGAATTGAATATCGGATCGGGTAGCGGTAGATACTCAAAATCAAATGACTCGGACTCATTGGCAAAAAAACTTGATCAGGACATCCCTAGTTGTTTGTCACTGATTTTTAATTGGACGAACATTTTTTAGTCTTCTGCCTTAACCAAAATATAAAAATGCATATAAATACATTTAGATCGATGAATTTAATCATAACTATTGGAATGTGAAGAGACTTTTAACCAGCACAATAAAAAATGTTTGTGAAGACAATCACCTACTGCATTTTTAAGTAGTTTTACATTTTTATGAATACTTTCTTCTAAATAACAAGATCTACTGATAGTAGGAACAACAATAAACTATGGAAGTCAAAGACTTTTTAACAATCGTCAGTATCTTTCTTTACATGCAACAGAAGAAAGAAACTCTCAGGTTTGGAACAAGTGGAGGACGAGTAAATGATGACATAATATTCATCTTGGGTTGACCTGTCCATTTAATCAAACATTAGTGTGTTCAGGAAAGGTGAAAAAGTGAACAGCTGTTGAATATTTCCCCAAGTCACTCATATGTAGAACATATGCAAAAGAGGTCATCTGTTTTCTGAATAGGTCAGGCTCTTTTTCTCTCTCCTATACAGTCTTATGGGCTTTCCAATGTATAATTTTCTAGCCAAGTGGTGCATAGCAAATAAGTGTCAAGAGTCTGATATGAAGAAACAGGAAAAAGCAAGTGCAAAAAAAAAAAAAAGGATGGAAATACGGTGAAGCGAAAGTGGGATGTGTGCTTTCATTTGCTGCTCTTTTTCTCTCTAGCATTGACTTCACATAAAAAATCTCACTTAAAATCTTTTTCGCTGATGGAAAAAGCATAGTTGGCAGTTTAGAGCATTGATCTGCCTGTACCATTGGGAAATGATTATTGTTTGTGTATGTGTGTGAGTGTTTGTGCTTGTATGTATGTGTAAGTGTTGATTTGAAAGCACGGCGGCGACCCTACTTCAGGTCTATTGGTGTTAGTGTGTGATGAAGACTTTTCTCACCTCTCTAACACACTGCCACAGTCTCAATGACCTTTCCTGCCTTCAGGGTGAGCACAATGAGTTTGCCGTCGATATGTTCCAGCAGTGCGTGAATGACTGTTTGACTGCTCTTAATAACATTCGAGGATGGTTTTTAACAACATTGCAGAATGGTTTCTCACTCCACTGAGCCGTGCCGTGCATTAGTCCTAAATTGGACATAAGCTGAAGCCTACAGAAACCGAAGTGAGAACTGCGACACGGGTTTCAATATTCTGGGTTAAATCAATGATTTACTAATCACTCTTGTCTGAGTTTTGTGTGTGTGCAAGTGTGTTGAAGGCAAACTATGTAGCAATGAGACATTCCTCACCATCCCTGAAGAGCAATTGAATTGTTTTAATATCTGTTTAATTGCCATAATCTGCTTCACTGAGCTGAAATGCAGGCGTTCTTAGGAGATGCAGAGACAAAAAGAGAACAAGTGCTGCTTTTTTGTTGTCTTTCAAATGTATCCTTCATAATCAAATTATTTGTAATCACTTAAATCTATCAAGATATATCCAGCTGCAGACCCACAGATCTGCACACGTTACAGGACTCACTATCCCAGACACACAGTCTAGGCAGGGGAAAACCATATATGGTTAATGATGGATCAGTCTTCTTTTTTGTTGTTTAACAGCGACTAACTCCTACTGTTTTTCACAAATATGGCGATCGAGACCGTCTGTGTTACGATTGTTGTTTGTTAGACTGTGGACAGTTTAGGGTGTCCTCATTTCAGTCATTGTTTCATTATTATATCGTAATGATCACTTTAACATCTGTGCAGCATACTGTGTGTTTTGGTACTCAAATTACGTAATTAAAAATTATTTCTTAAAACACTATAATATTCACATATCCACATACACAGAGAACATGTAATAGACAGTCTAACTTTAGAATTAAGTGTAATAAACTAATTCAGGATCTTATTGTTGTCATACTTAGAATCGTTTTCTAGTAAAAATATAAAAACCAACAATAATCTGTCACATTAAAATGAATTACTATAGTTAATATAAAAATGGTAACACTTTACAATAAGGTTCCTTAGTTATTGCCTTTACTAACATGAACTAATCATGAACAACACTTGTACAGCATTTATTACTCATAATTAAACATTTACTAATGCATTATTAACATCCAAGTCCATGCTTGTCAACATTAATGCACCATGAGTTAACATGAACTAACAATGAACAACTGTATTTTCATTAACTAACGTTAACTAACATGAACAAATACTGTTGTAAATGTATTGTTCGTTGTTTGTTCATGTTAGTAAGTGCATTAATTAACATTAACTAATAAACCTTATTGTAAAGTGTGACCCATAAAAATGAATATAGTTATAAACTGGTTAACTACTTTATCTTTTACTAAACTGTAGCAACTATTAGTAATAGATCTTTTTTAAATTAATTATTAGCAGTTCATTTGTTTGAGTTACTATATTTGTTGCAACTATAATTACCACAAATTACCAGTACTTTATGGTTCAAACATAAATTGCTACCTATAAATTATTATAGTAGGCTATTTAATGTGGGAAAACATTAATAGCAATTAGAAAATTAAGCAAATTAATACTATTTAATCACTGGAGTAAAATGTTAATATAATGTTATACCTTTATTAAATGTTTAAAGATTTTTTTGTATATTAAGATGTAGTGTATTTAAATTAACTTGCTTTTATGGGGCTGCACGGTGGCGCAGTGGGTAGCACGTTCACCTCACAGCAAGAAGGTTGCTGGTTCGAGCCTCGACTGGGTCAGTTGGCATTTTTGTGTGGAGTTTGCATGATCTCCCGTGTTCGCATGGGTTGCCTCTGGGTGCTCTGGTTTCTCCCACAAATTCAAAGATATGTGATATAGGTGAATTGGGTAAGCTAAATTGTCCGTAGTGTATGCGTGTGAATGAGAGTGTATGGATGTTTCCCAGTGATGGGTTGCAGCTGGAAGGGCATCCGCTGTGTAAAACATATGCTGGATAAGTTGGTGGTTCATTCCGCAATCCCCAATTAATAAGGGGACTAAGCCGACAAGAAAATGAATGAATGAATGAACTTGCTTTTATTTCTTTCATTAAAATGAATCCTTTATATAAATTAAATGTGCTATTTAGATCATTTATATATCTCTGAAAAATGTTTCAGCAAAACCAGCAAACGAGTATCTGTTATATTAACTCTGTCAGATAAATAATGACTGATCATCAATGATGACTGATAGAAAATTGTTCAGTCTATTAGGCTATGTTGAATAGCAAAATGACGCTTCCCCATTCGCCCATCTCGATTGCCATATTTGTGAGATAGTATACACTATTGCTAATTGTGTACACTATTTATTAACAATATATACTGTATGATGAGGTCCAAGAGGATGATAACATTAACATTCATCATTAACCATACTGTTCACCCCTGCCTAGATCGTGCGTCCGGGATTGTGTGTCCTGAAGCATGTGGGACTGTGGGTCTGCAACTGGATATTATTGATTTTATATGTTAATAAATTGTTTATAGTATAGATGCACTCAAAAAATATTTTTGCTGCTTGTTCAAAGTACAGATTTATAATGAGCTGAATCAAAACCATGCTTCAGTTTTTTTGACAACTTAATCGTTTTATCTTCAAACCACTTCAAGTTTGTAAAAACAATCCAGTTAACTTAATCGATTTGTGTTAGGAAAACATGGAGTGTGTGGAACACTGTATTTTTTACAGTGTGTGTGACCCTGGACCACAAAACTAGTAATATGTGTATTTTTGTAGATGGAGATTTATAGGTATTCTGAAAGCTTAATAAATAAAAGCTTTCAATTCATGTGTACTTTGTTAGGATAGGACATTATTTTGCCGAGACACTACTCCAGGGTTGAAAAATAAACAACTTTAAGTCATTTAAATAAATTTCATAGTGACGTAAATTACTCATCAAAATGTGAGTTTTGATGTGTTTACAGTGGTAAGTTTGCGAAATATATTCATGGAACATGATCTATATATATATAATATTCTAATGATATTTGGAAAAAAAAAATGTATAATCTTTTACCCATACAGTGTATTTTTGGCTATTGCAAAACTATAACTGTACAACATAAGACTGGTTTTATGTTCCAGGGTGAAGAATATACATTAAAAAAATTATAATAAAATTTTATATAATTTTAATATCGATTATAATTTATGTACGTTATATGTCAATTCTAAACGTATTATAATTTATTTAACAATCACCAAAACAATTAAATTGTTTAATGACTTGTATAAAAATTGATGGATGGATGGATGGATTGAAAGGCAGACAGATAGATATATAATAAATGGAAAAATAGACAGATGGATTGACGAACAAGGTTGGATGGACAGAAAGATGGATAGATATATAGACGAACTGATGGACAGATAAATGATTTCAAACGAAAAGTAATTTTTGAGCTTCATAACTGTATACTGTAGATGCCCACTGGTACCGCACAGTTTTTCTACTTGATAGAGTTCTTGAGGTTGTTGGAGGTTATTGAACACGCTTCAGCAGCTTGAGCTTTGATGGCTGTGAAGCCGAGGTGAGTTTTAGCCCGGCTCGCATCACTTTCCATTTCCTCCTCTTTTCCCCGGGGTAGTTTGAGTGTCTCAGAACCTGCTAATCTCTGGGGATTTTCATGCACAACCGTCTCTGGAGTTTACAGACAGTGTTGTGAAAAACAAAAACACTGGCAGCTCTGGGGGAACTGGAAAACAACCCCCTATTACGACAGTGCCATCATTACTGGCATATCCGAGTGCACATCATCAAGTGCAGTTAAGACCACACCAGGTTCATCTCCTTTCACAGATTTACTGGACAGATTTAAAAAAAAAACTCCCATCTGAGTTTCTGATCTGACATGCAGATGGTGCAGTCAGAATTTACACATGCACCATGAGTTCATGGATTCACCCTGTCTGTTTCAGGGATTTTTGGCTGTCGTTGGGAATATTTGATTCATGCTGCTCACTGCATGAAGTAATCTACAGCTTTCAGTCACATGACGAACTTTGAAACATGTAGCAAAATGTGCCTATTTAGAACCCATTTTATATACATGTAATATAAATATGAATATTTGTGGTTTGAAGTGTGTCTGTAAAATGTAAAATACACTAGCTTTTGAGTATGATAATATTTTTTCATAATAAATTTAATAGAATAATTATGTTTTTTGTGTAAGATAACACCACATCATAATAATATAATGTGAATTCACAACTTATAATTTTCAGAAATGTAATGTATTTAACAATGAACAAATAAATAATATAAAGATTATTACTTCAATACTAGTATATGTAGATGGATGGATTGCATTCTAGACATTATTGGATGCTTTTGAATACCGTATTAACTCATTGTGGTTTTCTATGAGAAATTGCTTAACATGCTGTTTAGCGTGTTGCGTACATTGCATATTCAAATATACACAAGTCATAGCGTAAAAACAATTGTCCTTAAATGGATAGTTCACCCAAAAATGTGAATGTACTCACTATTTACAAGTGGTTTCAAACCTTTGAGTTTTCTATTTCACTTAAACACATAGGAAGACATTTTGAAGAAAGCTGAAAACCTGTAATCATTGACTTTCATTGTAGGAAAAACAAATACCATGGAAGTTAATGGTTATATACCTTTAACTGAAGAAATCAAAGTTTTTAAACAATTAAAGGGTGAATAAATGATGACTGAATTTTCATTGTCATCAATTATCCCTTTAATACCTCTGTCTTAGTACTGTACATTAGTATTTAGTGAAATTTACCTTAGTACATCTATTATATTATATTTAGTAAAAACCTAGTTAAGTGGCTGTTGGTATGAATAGTGAATCTAGACATCGTCTAATATATTCTGCAGGACATGCACATATTTTCTGAAATAAATGTGTGCAAATGTGAGGCAAAGTTGTGTTATTATAGAGCAGAATCTTCTATGCGGTTCTAATCAGGCTTGATGAGCGAGCTTCCATGAAGCACAATAATTACCAATCAAAACATGTTTAAAAAAAGTGAAAGATTTTGTAGAGTTTGGGAAGAATTTAGAGAGTTTGGAGAGCTGGACTTCTGCCATGAAAAGTAATCAATATGGCTTGAAATTGTTAACCCTGGGTCATCCTAAGCACCAGATAAATGGAATCCTGGGTTATCTATACTGTAGTCATCATTCACACTGCAAATACTATACCTGCACTGTATAAAAAAAAAAAAAGTAAAATGTCTACATTTTATGGTAAATTACCCTATTTTGCCCTTTTTTTGCCATACATCAATGTTTTTAAGTAATTACATCTAGACTACTTAACTTTGTTACACATATAAAAACACAAGCATAAGCAGGTGTGCCTGAGAAAATCATATGATGAACCAAAAGTCATAAACAACTTTTGCCACAAGAAGAGAATAAGCACTTATATATACACCATATGACAA
Source organism: Danio aesculapii (assembly GCF_903798145.1). NCBI lineage: Eukaryota > Metazoa > Chordata > Actinopteri > Cypriniformes > Danionidae > Danio > Danio aesculapii. Next base: position 33,826,105 of record NC_079454.1, on the reverse strand, counting down.
AAAAGTTTAGTCACCTATCCAAGTTTCAGGAACAAAAAAAACATATTTTTTGACCTCTAGTTGATCATTTGGTATCAGATTCGGCTTATGCGAAAGGCAAAGACCTCTAGATTATGCTTATTTTACCAAAATAAAATATGATCATGCCTTTATTTTATAATTATGTAGTTAGGACAGCAAGGTCTGACTAACAAAAGTTTTGTCACTTAACAGAAATAATGTACAGTATAGAATATAAAGCCATGATGCAGTGGATAAAGAATTAATATGATATATGACTCCCATGAGCTTGGATGACTGCATCCATACATCTCTGCAATGACTCAAATAACTTCTTAATAAAGTCATCTGGAATGGCAAAGAAAGCGTTCTTGCAGCACTCCCAGAGTTCATCAAGATTCTTTGAATTCATCTTTATTGCCTCATCCTTCATCTTACCCCAGACATGGATAATAATGTTCATGTCTAGTGACTGGGCTGGCCAATCCTGGAGCACCTTGACCTTTCAGGAACTTTGATGTGGAGGCTGAAGTATGAGAAGGATTATTATCTTACAACTTGGATTGACTACAAGACTTTTGTCAGGTAGTGTAGATGGTGCTCAATATCATTCACACAACCATCAAACACCATCATGGTAACACACATAAAATTATATTAATGCATTAAACATTATATTTTAAACAAAAGTAAAAAGAGGCGTAGTGATTTCAACAAAAAAGCATCATTCAGTGTACTGTATACAGTATATTAAGGAAATTTACTGTTAACAGGTTACACATTTTTTACATTTTGAAGATCACTGACATTTTTACCGTGTGCATGGGGTTAAAAAAATGTACACAGCATTTCCACAACTTGTCAGTTAAGTCAAATGCCGCTGCGTAGGTCTTTAACTGTTTTTAGCCTCACGTGTTGCGCAAAGACAAGAAATCAAAGACAAATGTACAAATTATTGAAAACAAGGAACAAATGATGTCATCTTACTATCTCCTGATCACTCCAGTTCGCACGCTTTCCATCTTTTAATATGCTTTACCTTTCTCTCACCAATTGGTGTTTACTTGATGCGCATTTCCTGTTACTGATATGACATGAGCCTCGCTGCTCTATTTCTGATTGGCTGCCTGATTTCAATCATCCAGCAGCAAGAAGTAAACACTGCTCCCTGACCAAGCAAACACTGAATAAACAGAGCACTGCGTTGCAGGGTTAACACCAGAAAAGCATTGCTAACCCTGATCTGCAGAAGGGTTTCATAACTATGGGTGAAAAGTGGTGCTAACCCCGCTTTCACATTAAAAGCAGTTTTTAGAACTACAATAAACAGGAATTAAGCACAGTGTGAAAACCCTAATAAAAAAGTCCTGTTGGTTTTTGTACTTGTTGCTTTATTGTGTCGCACCTGGCCAGAACGCACTGCAAAAACCTTGCTGAACTTATAAGCGGAATTTCAGGCTATTCTGGGAATAAAGGTCCACTCATCACAGTGGAGGCAACTGCACCTCTATTGTGTTCGCTAGTGACGTATTGAGTGTTGGTATGCTGAAAACCAAGCAGTTTTTCACTAAAACTGAGAAACACTCAACCTTGTAGTGCACTCAAGTGCTACACCTTCTCATCTCCTCTCATCTGAATATTCATGAACCCCTCCCTTACGCATGCATAATTAATCCAATGTGTGGAAGAGACTGAAATCTCAACACAAATGGCTTTTATTATTCAAATATTGAAATATTAATTGCCATTATGCATGTTTTCCAGGTGGGAGCATGTCAAGAATACTCTGAAGTGGAGTTTGCTTCTCTCTTTAGCATATGAGGCCTTCAAATACAGATCTGTGTTTCATAATATAGCGACAGTGAACCGCGACCATGTTTTCACTCCTATCAGGTGAAAGATTGACAGAACTTGTGATTTTTGTATTACTGGATATGGCTCCTGCTGTGTTAATACAAGCAGGTTTCCAAGTAAACACTTCCAGGTAGATGTGTTGAAGTTATTCTGTATGTCTCAGGATCAATATTTAGGGAGCTTTCGTATTGTGGTCGGTAGTGGTACTAAACACATATGACAAAATTGAATAATAAAAACTAAAGGAAAGTAATGATATTTTTTTCAGCATAGAGTTACTAAAATGTCAATTTAATTGTCAGAGTATGTTTTTGTACTGTATATTTGTAATAAAAAAAAAATATTCTTAGCTAAATAAAGGGATTCACAATAGTTCAGTTCACCTTAATTTGTATAGTGCTTTTACAATGCAGATTGTGTCAAAGCAGCTTCACATATAAGATCATAGTAAATTGGAACAGTGTAGTTCAGTTTTCAGTGTTTAAGTTCAGTTCAGTTTAGTTCAGTTCAGTGTGGTTTAATAATCACTACTTGGAGTCCAAACTCCATCGATGCGCAGCTCTACAGATCCCGAACCATGCAAGCCAGTGGTGACAGCGGTGAGGAAAAAACTTCAGAGCTGCAGCCTAGGAGCATCACAGGAATCAGTCTCATGCTCTCCACTCCTCCATGACCACCACAGCAGCTGCTCAGGATACGGCCTGGTCCAGGATTGTGGAAACCTTGGGATCATCTCTATTCGAGGGTCTTGGATCGAATCAGTAGCGCTGCAATGTCTCTGAGGGCCTCGGAATGAGTATCCCCAGGTGGAAATAGAGAATAAAGAGAATAATTAGCGTAGCTGCTGTTCATAGTGTATATAAATGAGATGCAAAAACCTGCATGCACCACATTCATGTAGCATGCCACTAAGTAATGCACTGAGTGTATGCTTTACTAAAAAGATAGGTCTTAAATCTAGTTTTGAACTGCGAGAGTGTGTCTGAGCCTCGGACATTATCAGGAAGGCGATTCCAGAGTTTAGGAGCCATAAATGAGAAGGCTTAACCCCCTTTACTTGACTTTGCTGTTCGAGGTACTACCAGAAGCCCTGAGTTTTGAGATCTTAAAGAGCGGGTTGGATTGTAGCGAGACAGAAGGTTGGTCAGATGAACAGGAGCTAGATTTCTTAAAGCTTTATAGGTAAGAAGCAATATTTTTAAATCCATACAAAACTTTACAGGCAGCCAGTGTAAGGAGGATAAAATTGGGGTGATATGATCATATTTTCTAGATCTGCTAAGAACTCTGTCAGCTGCATTTTGTACTTGCTGAAGTTTGTTAATAGAGGATGCTGGGCAGCCAGCAAACAGAGCATTACAGTAATCCAGCCTAGAAGTCATAAAAGCATGGACTAGCTTTTCTGCATCTGTTATGGATAGCATACTTTGTAACTTAGCAATATTTCTCAGATGAAAGAAAGTAATTTTTGTAAAAAGTTTTCATTTGATTTTGAGTTGGACTAACCATATAGGTTGTATTCAATCACATGGTTCTGATGACGCGGAGGGCAGGAAGTAAAAAACTGAATGGGAGACATAGAGGAAAGTCCATATTTTTGCGATTTATACAACATTGTAAAGTAGATATGAAAAGAAAATAACCACATATGCTGGGCATGATCCTTATATCATGAAGAGGAGTTCAGTTTTCTACTGAACTAAAATATATGTGCCTGTCATTGAGGCGATAGATAATGTATAAGCTTAAGGGACATGAAAAAAATACTAACGTAAATTCTGTAGTGTTTGGAAGCATACTATAGTTAATTACTTGAATTAAGCTGTCGTGGTAATTATACTGTTGCTGTGGCACGACACAACTGTAGTAATAAACAAATTATTCAAAAGGCTTCAGTTTCTATAATTATACACAATCACGATGCACCACAGTTTACACTAACGATACAGTATTTATTGCAGGTTATCGGTTTACTATGCTACAGTATTTGGTAGCATTCATTAACAAAGAGTTGTGCACATTATACACTTTACTATGTGGTTCAAAAACATGTTTATTATAAATTACTAAAGTTTTTTCCCATATCTTCCAGACATCACAAAATAACAGATGAAAGTATACAAAAACGTCGACGCAAAGTCTATGTTATTTATTTATTTATTTTTGTAAGGGGATAAGTGCTCCACAATAATAACAGTCTAGTTTTATCATAAGGGTAGCATTTCCTTTTGGTTCGGTCGATGAACTTAACCGTCAACCAACATTCACCACTGCTGCGCATATAGAGGTTAACGTTACGGTTGTCTATTCCGTCGATCCCAGTAAAGACTTGGATTATTGCAAAACAAGACGGAGATTTCATAGCAGCGATTACATGGGAGTCTACGTTATTTATATTCTCCTGGAGTTGGAGTTTGATGGTGTTTGTATTTGATTTTATATAACTACATTAATATATTTATACACATAGCTAGGCCTGTAGTCTTTATTGGTGCTGGAACAAATTATTGCATTCAAAAAAAAGTTTGTACACATGGATGTATTGAATACATGTTTAATACATGCCACCTTCCGTTTTTTAACCCCCGCCCCCACCCAACCCCTTTAAAGCAAATATCTTTGGAAGTCTTAAAAGCTGTTCGGCATTTCTTATTTTGGCCGATTTAAACAATTATAAACAACATAAAACAAAAACGTTTTAATGTTCTGATTTTTATGTAGAAGAATCACTTCCTGCCCTCCATCTGATTTTTGCACATCATTAGTGATGTCATGTGAAAACAACCTATAAGATACAGGAACAGCCTTTTAGTGCTGCTTTAATCAAATCAGACTTATGTCTTAACAAAATGCCTAGAGTTTAGGCTACAAAGTATATTTCTATTATTGCATATGATGATATGACCGTATGCAGGCTGTAGATTGCAGCTGAGAGATCATTTTTCTACATCATCTTTCTCAAAATCAAATCTAAAAAAAGATTCACAGATTCCAAAGTCATGCTGCCACACACTTCTGCACCGACAAACACATCATGCATTCACTGACATAAGTATGCTAGAGCGCACATCACAGGCCGCTGAAGAGGTGCGGAGATTACGCTCTGGAGGATCATTCTGGGAAACTCAAGGGCCCTCCAGCCGTCTTTGTTCAGAGCAAAAAGGATTTGGTTTGTTTGGGTCTGTGTCAGCCTTACCTGAACATATCCCTCTTTAAGGAAACAGAGGTTCAGTTGTTCTTTATGCACCGGGTTTGCTTTATTGGCTCTTGCTCTCCTGTCTCGTCTCCTTCCTCTCTCCTCACCATTCTGTCTTTTTGAACTGAACGACCTCTATCACTTCTTAGGCAGGGCGCAGGGGAAACAGCGGACGTTAGACAGTAGGTCAATGAATATTAATAAGACATTTTACACTCCTTCCAAAGGCCGGGCATGACACTTCTTCCTCCCTCTCCCAGTCCTCTTTCTTTCTCTCTTTCCACTCAGCCATTCTCTCATGCCTCCTGTGATATGACTTTATCCTCAGTGAATGAAAAGAAAGAGTTGTACTCAACATTGACCTTATAGGTCCTTTGAGGCCACAGAAGCATGATGAGCGATGCATAAAATAGCACTTTTCAGTCAGAAACTGTATTGACTCTGACACACTTGACTCAATGCAGGCAACCTAAGTTTGAGTCTGACTCATGTTGTATATTTACGAAAATTTAGTTTGTTTCATATGTTGTTTATATACACTTTCCGGCCACTTTGTTAGGTAAACCTGTACAACTGCTTGTTATGGCCGATAGACAACAAGATGCTAAGCCAGCATCATCGATCCTCCGGCCCTGTCAAAAACCCGCTCGCAAAAAATACACACTCAGGCCTTGTTTACACTGATACATCTTAGTTTTAAAATGGCATTTTAGAACGAAAATGATCCACATCCACCCTGTTTTACCTGGCATTTCTGAACAGCCCTCTGTCTGCTGGAAACGCAAATCACGTGACAACACACACCCACACACAGACAGCCACACACGCTGTCATGCATGCGTTTGAGCTCCAGAGAGCAGTGCAAGTTGGACAGTTTATCAAGGATTTATCACTGGATGGCATCTCACTATAGTTGTTTAACGTGATATTTAATTCATCTTGTCTCTATCTAGCGACTCTTCGGTCTTTTGAATCTATCAGATAACGTGTCACAGCATCATTACACTGCTTCAATATTTCACTTTCACACTTGTACTCAGTAATTTTAGCGAAAACCTCAGATAATGTTGGTTGGGCACCTTTTTTACCGACCAAGTTTGTGGACGCCATTATAACGGCACAGATCACTCTGCCTATTCATGCCAGAGTCCTGTGGAAAAAGTGATTGACAGGTGGTAATTTGTGTAACTTATCTTTATTTATATATAATTTGTTTATGGGTAAAACTAAGACCATGCAGGTCAGGTAGTTGAAATAATAGGCTACAAATAACTAATCTGTTGTGAGTTAATTAATTATAATGATAACAACGATGCCATCACAATGTTTCACATTAGACATTGTACAATGCCAAATTGGTTGACATCGCCCAACCCTAGTTTGGATGTCAATTTTTATATTGCTAAATTTTTATTATTATTATTTTGATAAACCCCACATTTAGCCATGGTTAAATATATAATTCAATTTTACATGATTATACACAAATATAACATTAAATATAACATATTATAACATATTAGCTTAAAAAAGCATGCCTCTACTGGTTCAAAATTAGTTTAGCACCTGACTAGCTCAAACCAGAATAAATCAGTCTACACTGAAAAAAATTATTCAAAGATGATTCCTTGGATTTACTCAATTTTTTTACGTTAAGTGGTTGTAAACAATTTATTTGGGTTGAATTTAAACAAACAAATTAAGTTGAACATTGTTAAATTTAATTTGTTTGTTTAAATTCAACACAAATTATTTGCAACAGTTTTGCATGCAACACTTTTTTCAGTGTAGAATGCGAATTCATACTGGTCTAAGAAAGTTATTTTTAAAGATGTGATGCAGAACACATTTGAAGGGAGCATTAGTATTTCTCTGTTTTGGGGGGGCTGAGAAATGTTTGTAGACCTCAGACTGAACTGGTATGATGAGTGTGCAGTCTTCCCGTGGCCCTCCCCTTCCTCTGATGTTCAGGCCCAGCTGAGTCTGTCCTCCTACTGAACGTTTCATCCTCACTCCCTGACCTGGTGGTGTCTGAATTTAACACACTTCTACCATGAAACTCTTTCATTTGATAAATTGGAAAAAAACAAGATGTTAATTATGGAGTAATCCCTTTTAAGGGCTCATCTCCTCCATCTCCACCCTGCTCTGAGCTCAGGATGGCCTTAATTTATTCATTATGCATAAGCTATTTATTATTCATTTACTCGTATTCTGTCTGCACATACTCCTTTGAGTGGTGTTACGGAAAGGAAATCTGAGGGAGATGAAATGTTTGGTGGAGCTCTGCATGTGTTTGTATGATTTTTGGTCCGTTCTGTCTCTCTCGATCTCTTTTCCTTCGCTGCTGTTTTCTTTCCTGATGGCACAGACTGAAGATCAGGCTCTGAAAATTGCAGAGTGTTGTAATTGACTTTGGCCAGGTTGGAGGCCAGAATTGCTTTACATCTTATCCCCTGAAAAGGCTTCAGATCTAATCCCACCAGGGTTGACCTGCCTGTTACAAGCGTAAGCTGCCTAAATACACATGCTTCTTCTGTAGATACTGATAACTTGCGTATGCAGGTTCACAGAGAGTCTGTATAATAAAAAGACCAAGAATTGCTTCATGCACCTGTTTTCCAGTCATGCTGAACAGGAGCAATAAATCTGTGTGAAGCAAATAGATGCATAGCATAGGAGATAACAGTATTGCATTGGTTCAGTATTGTTTTAGTTGTGTTTTGGACTTTATTTACTAATGACACTTGCGGCATGTATGTCTGTTTTCCTGTCTATCTTGCAGTGTCATTCACAGAGAGATCATCTTTTAATGACACAAGAATCAGCACAAGGGAATGTTTTTTTTTTTTTTTTTTTATATCCTTTAGGTAAAGACTCATTTAGGGGCATGTAATCATTTGGTTTTAGCCAGGTTTCTGTTAGACAAAAGGGCATCTAGCTTTAGATCAGTTATCAAATCATTAACAAAAAGCGTTTTAGAGGAGAGTACCCATAATTTGCTCAGTCACGTTTGTGATTTCAATTGGAATAATTGCCCAGTCCTAGCGCTATCTTTAATTTTCTATCTATCTGTTCAGTACATCTGTCCATCCATCTGTCTCTCTGTCTGCATGCCTGCATGTCTTTTGAAATCATCATCATCATCATCATCATCATCATAATCTTTGTGTATTTCCATGCGACTGTCTATCTGCCTGACTGACTATTCTATAAATATGCATTTTTGTCTATCTTTCTATCTAAAAGGTCTGTTTGTTTGTTCTCTCTGTTGTTTTCTGTAGTTTTGTAGTTTTTATCTTTTTTGCTGTATTTAGGACTGAGCTATTAATCCAAGATGATTTTCATGCACATTTTGTCAGTAAAGCCGGTTCTAGTAAACCTCCACCATGTTCGTTTAAATAGAGTCGCTACACAAAAAAAGATTAAAAGTTGAATTCGATTTTTATTGATCAATAAGGACATTGAAATAATAATTTTGTGATGACTGTTTGCGTAGCTTCTCAATGAACTATGACTCTCTTTAGTAAATGCTACACATAATATTACCACAAAAATAAAATAGTTTTACTCCAAGCCCACCTCATAACCTCAGTGGAGTGAAATAAATCCTTCAGTAATATGATTTCATAGTCATGTGTTTATTAGATATGCTAAATCAGCGAAATCAACCACTATTTCCCCTGATCATACCATGATTTCCTGATAAGATGTGTATGATAATCAAAGCTTTGCTCAGTCGCATTTGTGAATTTGAATAATTGCCCAGCCCTAGCTCTATCTTTAATTTTCTCTCTGTCTGTTCAGTACATCTGTCCATCCATCTGTCTCTCTATCTGCATGTCATTTGAAATCATCATCATCATCATCTTTGTGTAATTCCGTGTGCCTGTAAATCTCTTTTGGCCAATCAGCACTGATGACCTGAACTAACCAGCACAGGTCTTGCGTGGGCGTTTTGTGCAGCTGCCCGTCTTCACTTGTTTTCTCTCTGATAGAGAGATCTGCTCTGGCCTCTTCCTTTCAAAAAGATAGCTACAGTAGTGTTTATGCCCTGGAAGTCTCTTTTCGCCCACCTTTTTTTTCTTTCTCTCTCCTCCTTCTGATGAGTGGCTGTCTGTTCCCGCTCAGATCAATTTGCCCCTCAGCACCATGGAAAGCTTAAACAATTTCTGTATGTGTATGTGTGTGTGTGTGTGTGTGTGTGTGCGTGTGTGCATGTCCAATTCTCTATGCTTATGCATTGATGTGTAAACCTATTTATGAGCCTACATGCACACTTGGACTAGCTAGCATGTCTAAATATAAACACAGACACAAGCACGAGCAGATTCAGCTTGTCACCGTGCACTTATTGTGCCTAAATACCACAGTGATCAATAGAAATCCATCTGGTCGTCAGCGACACTACTTCCTGTCTCCTTCCCCAGCGCCGGCCTGACAGATTAGAAGCTTCAAAGTACAAGCATGTCGTAAAACAAAAGAGACCCACTCTTGGTCTGTCCAGTTAAAGGCGGGTAATTACCAGCCAGCCATTTCTGATGTTTACAGCATCCAGAGAGACGCTACTGTCACTGGCGTCTTGCTAACTGTCTGCTGTTTTAAATAGATGAACCAAAAACAAGTGAGGAAGCCCTTCAAGATTTCAAGACTACTCTCCTCTAGCAGCCTTTTACTATTTGGTGCTATTTAACTAAAAGCTCCTCACGGCTGGAGTGGTGTGTTTACGTGTGTGGGTTGGCAACCATTAGCCGTCACAGGCTGAGATGGAGCCCAGCCGAGTTAAAAGAAGCGACTCGCTGCAACATCGCAAATCACTGTATATGAGAGTTTCCACTGATGGACATAAGGACACGCGCACACACACACACACTCCATTATATGTGCAATTGTTGTGCGTCTGCATGTGGCAGGGAGATTTCCTGCAGGTGGGTGAACGCTGGAGTGGGTGGACGCCTTGAAGTGTGGCGTAGCTTGATGGCACCGCCGCAAACGCATTCAATTTGTCGAAGGATCCCCCTCCGCACGATTGTCTTTTGGCAGCGTGGGCAGACGCTCTGAAGCAGGGAGAATGGCTGCACCAGCACTGGCTTTTTTCCTCCTCCCCTGAGGTCTGTTTTTAAAGGATGATGGGATACAGGAGGGCGGAGGATGTGTCAAATTATTTTATTCTCACCGTTCCCTTTTGACCTGGTGCTGATGTGCGTGGATGTAGTTCAGTGAAACGGGCCAGCTGTAATCAACCTTTTGTTGTTGCTGTCTGTCTGTCTGTCTGTCTGTCTGCCTGGCTGCCTGCCTGTCTGTCTGCCTGCCTGTCTCTCTGTCTTCCTGTCAACTGTATGTGATCTATCTGTTCTATATACCTATATGTTGTTTCTGTCTGTCTGTCTGTCTGGCTGGCTGTCTCTCTCTCTCTGACTGTCTGTCTCTCTGTATGTCTGTGTCTGTCTGTCCATCCGTCTATCCATCTGACTGTGTCCATCCGTTTATCTCTTTGTTTATCGATCTGCAGTCTGTCTCTCTCCCTCTGTCTACCTGCCTGCCTGCCTGCCTGTCTGTCTGTCTGTCTTCCTGTCTACTGTATGTGGTCTGTCTGTTCTATATATCTAAATGTTGTTCAGTCTGTCTGTAGTTGTTTTTTGGTCTGACTTGCCTGTCTGTCATTGTTTATTTCTATCCTGTCCTATTTTCTGTCTGTCTGTCTGTCTGTCTGTCTGTCTGTCTGTCTGTCTGTCTGTCTATTTGGCTGGCTGGCTGTCTCTCTCTCTCACTGTCTGTCTGTATATCTGTATGTCTGTCTCTCTGTCCATCCATCTATCCATCTGACTGTATGCCTGTCTGTCTCACTCACTGTCCATCCGTTTATCTGTTTGTTTATCGATCTGCATGTCTGTCTGTCTGTCTGTCAGTAAGTCAGTCTCTCTCCGTCTGTCTGCCTGCCTGTCTGTCTGCCTGCCTGCCTGTCTGTCTGTCTGTCTTCCTGTCTACTGGCTGGCTGGCTTTTTTTCTCTCTCTCTCTCTCTCTCTCTCTCTCTCTCTCTCTCTCTCTCTCTCTCTCTCTCTCTCTCTCTCTCTCTCTCTCTCTCTCTCTCTCTCTCTCTCTCTCTCTCTCTCTCTGTCTATACATATGTACATTTGTTTGTCTGTTTCTCTCTCTCTGTCCGTCTGTCTGTCTGTCTGTCTGTCAGATTCTCTTGCTCTGTCTGCCCATCTGTTTGTCTGTCTGTCTTTCTCTCTGTCTGTCGTTGCATCCGTCTGTCTGTCTGTCTGTCCATCCATTCGACTGTCTGACTATCTGTCTTTCCATCCATCAATCTATTCATCCATCCAACTGTCTGCCCATCTGTCTCTTTCTGTCCATCTGTCTATCTAACCATTCATCTGACCACCTGTCTGTCTGCGTGCCTGCCTGTCTCTCTCTCTCCTTGTCCATCTGTCTGTCTGTCTATTTGTCTCTCCATTCACCTTTCTGCCTGTCTGTATGTCTTTCTCTCTGTCTGTCCATCCGTTCATCTGTCTGCCTGTCAGTCCCTCTCTCCTTCTATTTATCTACCTGTCTTTCTGTCTCTGTTCAATTGTCTGTCTGTCTGTCTTTCTCTCTCTCTCTCTCTGTTCATTTCTCTGTCATTCTGTATATCTATATGTCATTTTATCTGCCTATATATATATATATATATATATATATATATATATATATATATATATATATATATATATATATATATCCACTGACAAAGGCTTTTTCCCTCCTCCCCTGAGGTCTGTTTTTAAAGGATGATGGGATACAAGAGGGCGGAGGATGTGTCAAATTATTTATTCTCATCGTTCCCTTTTGCCCTGGTGCTGATGTGCGTGGACGTAGTTCAGTGAAACGGGCCAGCTTTATTCCACGTTTTGTCCTCCTCTAACCTGCCTGTCTCTCTCGTTCCTTCTGTGTGGGTGATTATAGCGTGGATCTGTCTGGCTTTGCTGTCATTGCTTCTGGTTTAGGCATATACTCTACTAGGGGGATTCTCTTGGGGGGTTTTGCATCTGAAAGGTGGAGATGGTCACAGGAACTCTTTGGCTTTGTTACTGATTAGCTTATTAGTTTTTCGACCCACCATCTACACTGAGAACACGCTGTCAAGGACATCGATGAAGCTTGGCAGAGGATTAGGCTTTTAAAGTAGCACCTCAAACAAGTTCTCTATTAAATCTCCAGTCAGATTTCTCTAATGAAATAGCATGCTCTATCGAAAGTGCCAAAATAATTGTTATTAGAATGATTTTTTTTTTTTTTCAGATTAAATTTCTCTTTTAAAAATAATATTAAACACATTGATTGCATAGTATTTTTTCTTTGTTCTCCAAATCAGTCATCCCACTGCAGGGCTATTTTTTTCGTTCATTTGTTCATTCGTTTAAATATAGTAAATAATATTTAGTGTCAAATAAGTCTATTCTAATATTTTTTATATATATATTTTTAAATATTTAAATACATTTTGTCAATTATTCTGTGCTGTGAAAGGCTATAAAAGTGTGTTTCATTTTAATCTGATAATTTATGTTTGTTTTATCTCTCCGTGTTTGCTTTGAGCACTTGTTTTATTTTATTCCATTTATTGATTGGTTGACTGATCAGTTGATCGATCTGTCTAGCATTGCTTATTTTATCTTTCTAGTTTAGTTCTATTCTTTCTAAGTATGCACTGTCTAGTCTCCCTAGGGGCTCTCCAGAAGCCCAGAAGAACCCTTTGACCTGCAGTCTCACTTAGTCACTGATTAGCCTGAATTTTATTTATTTTTTATTTTTTTCAACCCACCATTTACACTGATCGTGTTGTCAGGGACATTGATGAAGCCTGGCAGTGGATTAAGCATATAAAGCTGCTCCTTGGAAAAGTGCAACATTTACTAAAAAAATACCCTGGCCTGCTTTCTTTTGTGCTCTTAGTATTTTATTCAAACAAGAAATGCTATTTGGCTAAATTAAGGCAATTCCTGAGTGGAGAGGGTAAAAAAATACTAGTTATCACCTTACTTCTATACTTTATTGAGTGCAATAAAGAAACACTCCCCTTTTTTGAAAATATCTAATTTTACAACTCCCCCTGAATTAAACAGTGTGAGTTTTATTTTTAAATTTGATTTCCAAACACGCTTAGCTTAGCTTAGCACAGATAACCAAATCAGATTAGACCATTAGCATCTGACTCTAAGACCAAAGGGTTTTGATCATTTTCTTATTTAACAGTTGACTCTTCTATAGTTGCATTGTGCACTAAAGCAGGTCGCAAAAGGGCGCACACATGACAGTTGGAAGTATTGCACACCAGACGCGCACATTCAAATGTTATTTAATATGAAACTATTCATATGGTGCTTTGTGGCAAGGCAGATATATGAACAGTGTCCTGAGTTGTAGCTAAACGCGGCAGATAGCCACCGACTTGCGACACCGGTGTGCGTACCCTGATTGAAATCTATGTTTAGAATTCTGAAATGCATGGCACTGTGGGACACGTCGACAAGCAGTTGCGAACAACTTTGCTGCAGTACCATGTCTTCAGCAGGCACAATTATATTACGCAGCTCAACCGGCTGCCTATGCAAGCAGGTGGTGACGGTGGAAGTTACCTAGCAGGGCACTATTTTCAGGCACTGTCGAATTTCATTGCTCCTGCAGCAACCATGGTACAGCAGTAACGTTCCTTGATTGTTACTCCAGAATGAGAGTATAGTTTCTAGTAATATTGGCCTAGTACACAATGTACATGTTGTAACTACAGCAGTGTCAAGCTTTAAATTGCAAAATGATCAAAACTCTTTAGTTATTTATGATCAAGATGCTAATGGCATAATCTGACTCTTTGATTATGCTAAGCTAAAAGTGCCCCTACTAGACACAAGCTGCGTCCCAAATGGCACACTATACACTATGTGTTTATGCACTATGTATGTATGCGCTTACACACTCAACAGCATAGTATAGGTATGTAGTGTCATCCCAAATAGAACACTAATGTTATTTTAAGCAAGCGGAATTCAAACAGTTTCCCTGATGACGTTTGATGTTGCCAAATTAGTTAAATACATGACCAAAGTACCAAATAATAACTGCCAGGAGTATAACCGCCTTCACCATCGGGAGGCGCTACAATCACTGGCGTATAAGAATTTTGCCTTCACAATCCCAAATAAATAAAATAATCCAACATCAGTGCCCGATAGCTCCGCCTCTTCCGCTACGTGAGCAAAGCAGCAGCCGTTGAGTGCGTGAAGTGTCCATCATTCCACACTTCATTGTAATGGTTGAATAAGTACATCATCCGGGTAATTAAAGTGCACTTAATCTTTATAGAGTTTTCATTCATATACTACAAAATTGGCATAGAATAGTGCACAAGTATGCGATTTGGGACGCACCTACAGACATCGTGCTGAATAGATTCCAAAATGGGTAAAGTATAAAACTCTGTTTAAAAAAAAAAAATGTTTTATTGTAGAATAAAATGTTGTATATAATCAAATTATATATGAGATTATCCATTTTTAAAAGAAAAAACCTTCATAATGCAGATATGAGTACAACAGAGAAGTTTGGTAAGTGCAAGTGCTGTTGAAGTGAAGAATTATGGCCCATTGCTAGGCCCACATGGAATCTGTGCGCAGAATTCCGCAGATTTTTAGCCCATCATTGATTCTGTTTATTGTGTAAATGTGTGTAAATTTATATTTATTCAGTTTTTAAATAAATTTCAGTAATGTTTATTTATATGATTATTCATATGAAAATATTTAAATAATTTATTGACAATATAGTTTGTAAAGTAACATTTTCTGTCTTTTAGTAGATATATTATATGAATAAAGTGGAAATAATTGCATTTGCATTGCAAACATTAAATACAAGTTAAAAGGTATAACTTTTTAGTTAATATATTAAGGTTTTAGTTATGATACTCCCAAAATCATTCCACATAAATTCGCATATTTTTAACAAAATTCTGCGCAGAAATAGCAAAAAAATGCCTGCAGATTTCGTCTGGCCCTACTCATTGCTAGAGAAAAACAGCTCACTTTAAGAAAACAGCCTTTGATGATGTGCGACAAGAGAAACCCTTTTTGGATGTATTCTAGACATTAGACTGAACAAACACTTCATGAAGAAAGTTCCTACAGTATCTCTCCTTAAATATAATACACTATAAATATACTATAATCGTTTTTAAGATACTTGACTGTGTTAATATAAAGTATATCTTTGTATTCTACACTGTCTAAAGCCTGCACCTAAGTGTTTAACTCTGCATAGGACATGTGCTGCTGGTATTTGTGACAATAAAAGTGATTTGATTTGATGAGTGTTAATGTTCTATCCAAAGGATCAGAATAGGGAACTGAAGAGCCTCTGAGCTGGCTTTTTTTTTGCTCGTCAGCTCATTTTATCCAATTAGAAGAGATAGCGATGGGTCTCAGGGAATCAGCGTGCGTTTAGATGTTTTCTCAGTGGCCATTGTCAGATCATAATAAATGTAGGTCAAACATGATAGACTGTAATGGCTTTAATAGGCAGGTGATTAATCGGCTGATCGTGTAGGATGGCGTTTGAATGGAAAGATGGTGTTGGAAATACACAGGCCGAGGTGTCGGCTTAATTGATTTTCACATCAGTGGATAACAGCAAGACAGGAGACAGCGAGGGTGAAAGAAGTGAGGGAATTAGGGAGATTCATGCCAATATGATGAAATTGTTGCAATCTGTTCTATTCATTCCATATATTTATGGCTTATTGCTAAATGCCTGGAATTAGATACATGTAAGTTGCCAAATATGTATGCATGTTGTTTCACAGAATGTGTATTTCTGAATAGTTACATTTAAATATTTGAAGTTCAAATATATATTATATTAAATGTTATATTACATTTTATTATATTTTATTTTATTTTATTATATTTTATTATATATTATATTTTATTATATTATATTATATTATATATTTTATTATGTTATGTTTTATTATATGGTATTATATTATATTATATTACATCTTATTATATTATATTATATTATATTATATTACATCTTATTATATTACATCTTATTATATTACATCTTATTATATATATATATATATATATATATGTATGTCACATGACATTGATTTTGACATTATTTACCATTATCTAGACCAGTGGTTATATATATTCATATAATTTATTGTATATATCTATTTTACTTTTTAATTTTATTTTAAACCACACATAGTCCACAAAAATCTAAGGATCTAAGGAAGTACATGGGACTTAGAAGAAGGGTTTGTTTCAATGGACATGATCTTTTTGACCAGTGCTTAGATAAATATGCATACATACAGTACTACATACTGTGGGCCCTATCATACACCTGGCGCAAGGCGTGACGCAATTGTTGTTTGGTAGTTTCAGCTTGGTGCAAGAGTCGTTTTGACGTTTTGCGCCACGCTGTTTTAATAGCAAATGCATTTGCGCTCATATGTGCGCCTATAGGCGTTCTGATCTAAAAAAGGAGGTGTTGAGGCGCATTGCTGGCATGTTGCTATTTTGAGAAACTTTAATAGACTGCTCTATAGACCAGAACAAAGCCGGTCGATTGTCCACCGCAGAGCGCGTTAGTTATGTGCCTCGCTTACACATGGCTTAATACAAACAGGATGTACAGCAATACGCAAATATCTTTATATATGAAAAATTGTTAAAATATTAAGGATATATATATATATAGGATATAAAAAAGGATATATAGGATATAAATATAAAGAATTAAAATATAAAAAAACATATTATTTTCTAGCCTACATATATATAAAAACCATACTTTCATGCCTTCATCTCGGACAACTGACTCTTAAAGGGAATGGGAGCTGAGACTCTGATTGGTTTATTCTCAAAACACACCTATAACTCATTAAGAAAATAAGCTCAACCCTTTTAGACCATGTGTCACGGCGCAAAGTGGATTTTTGCATCCTTTTATTAGCAAAAGTGGATTCTGACATGCCCTTAATGCGTTTGCCCGCTGCTCTTTACACTTTGCACATGGATCGTCAAAATAGAGCCCTATATGTTTTATGAACTCCATAGCAATAGCAAGCCAAACCATTTACTACTGTATATCCTTTAGCTTTACCCTTTCCCCTCCTCAGTCAATCTGTTTTTTTGCCCCCTTGAGTTTTCAGCTGCTATCTTCCATTTCTTGGCGCATGCTGGGACTATGGCATGGAAATGGCTCTTTGACTTTTTTTTTGTTTTTCCCCTCAGAAATCAGACATTTTCTCAGCTGTTAAATTGCACTCCCGTTGCACTGAAGGAAAATTAATTACTTTCTCTCTCCGCCTCCCTCTTTTGGAGAAGAACAAGAACAAGAGTCACCACAGGGGAGAATTCACTCCTTTTGCCTCAGAAGTCATTCTGTTCTGTGTGTGTGTCTCTGTGTGTGTGTATGTGTGCACGCCAGTCTAGCCATTTCAAGCCCTCTCTGCTTCTCCTTCCTCCATCTCCCCTACTTTGTCTTTTCATGTTTAGCCCTTCTGCTATTCGTTCGTTCTCCTGCCAGCTTTCTCCATCTGCAAGCACGCCACCGTACCTTTTAGTGCTGTAGCCTGAAAGATGTTCAGCCGTGCACAGATTTAGTCTTTGCTTATGATTAGCTGATAAGCCACAGAATTTATCTTCTGCCTTCAGTCTCAGAGATTTGCATATTTGCTGCATGGTCATGCATTTTAGTCTTGTACTTGGTGTATGGCTGTACAGTTTGCATTGATAATAATAAGAAATGCTGCTTGAGAATCAAATCAGTATATTAAAATGATTTCAATTAGAAATATCATGTGTTGCTAAAGACTGAAGATGTTATGATGCTGGAAATTTGGTTATAACTTGACTGAAATACATTACACTTTAAAATTTATTAAAGGGATAGTTCGGCCAAAAAAATCATAATTTGGTATTAATTTAATGACCCTTAAGTGGGTCACACACCCGGCGGCTGGCTCAGCCACGACTCAGGGCACTGTTCATATTTCTGTCGCACCACAGAGCGCCATCAGAATAGTTTAATTTTAAATAACATGCGAATGTGCGTGTCTGGTGTGCGATACTTTCAACTGTCATGTGCACACCATGGCACATGCGTTGTGCGACCTGCTTTAGGGGACGATCACAATGCGCGTTTTACTAACGTATGCGCCCTGTGCGCCTCTCGTTTTAACCGCCTGCTGCACCTGTTGTTTTTGCCGTTGTGTGCCGTGCGCTTGCAGTTGAAAAAAAAGTCAACTCTGAGTGGAAAAAGCACATTACGTCTGCCGCGTCTTTCTTAATCTCCAATCAAATGAAAGCAGAGGCGGGGTTTTCGTTGAGGTGCCTGGAGTGTTTGTATTGTCAAGGCAACTACGGAGACTTTTGAAGACTTGTGGTTGCTGTTTTTTTTTTTTTTTCTCCAACAGAACAACAGTGGTACTTGGTATCTTGTAACAACAAGTACAGCAGTTTTTGTTAGACATTCTAACAAATGCTTCAAAGCAAGACAAAAATAAAGGGGGGTTTTAAAACAAATTTAGAAAGACATAGTCACTGAGTATACTCAAGAAAAATCCAGAAGGAGGATGCACCAATTGATAATTTGATAAATTATTATCAAATGCACCAGAACACCTCAGATCTTTGATGTAAATCATAGGTTAATTTTTCCAGTGGTAGAAGTCTGGTTCCCTGACTCAGCCACATACTGTATTGACTAAAGGTATCCCAGCAGTTGACCATAATAATAATATTAATTTTTTTTTGGCCAAGTATATACAAAAATTCAATGATCAAGACACAGTTCTAATGTACAATTTAGAAGGTATACCTTTGGGGACAAAGCAAAAGTCTTTCCAATAGTTTTTTTTAATCATTTTGTGAATCTCTTTCCAGTACATTTTGATTTTATTGCAATCCCAAAATACATGCATCACCGTGCCGATCTCTAACTTACATTTTAAACATAGCTGGGAACAATTGGGAAATATTCAATGGAGGTGAACTGTGGTTAGATAAATCCTGTGAATACATTTATAAGTTTGTTCATGAACCGAAATTGAAGTACTTTTGGGATAGATATTTGAGCAGGCAGATAGCCACTCCTCATCACTAAAAATAGACCCCAAATTTTTTTCTGATATTATCCTTAAAGAATCGAAGGTTGAAGGACCAGTATTAGACAGCAATGTATATAATTCAGAGATCTTTTTTTTAAGTATCCATGAAGAAAAAAGCAGTATTTCTATTTCAGTAAAATCAAATTGTATATTACCTTTTTTTAACGGTAACTCTAAAAAGTGTAGAATATGCAGGAATTTATAGAAATCTTTACTGGGAAGACTAAATTCCTTTCTCAACTCCTCAAATGATTTTATTTGGCCATCATCGAATAGGTAACCCTGGGTGCTGTGTTGAGTTATCCGGTGCTGCATGACTCACAAATCTTGAATATCACAATATTATTATAACATTTTAAAATGGTATTAATATCAACAGCAACACTCTCGCACATTATGCAGCTGATTCAGTGGTTGCCTAGCGACTCAAAAAACGCACCGCGCTACTTTTTTTTCTTGCCAACAAAAAAGCCATTGTGGTGCGCCTTGCGTTTTTGGAACGGAAAAGAGTGTTCGGTGTATTTGCCTCTTAGGCTGCTTTTACACTGCATGGTTCAAATGACACAATTCCGATATTTTTTCTCTCACATGTGGCACAGATGGGACATGGCCCATGTACGTGTAAGCAGGAAAAAAAATCACATGGATTCCAATTTACTCAAATCAGATTTAGGCCTTGTTCACATGTGGAAATTTATCTGATATGAATCAGATCTGTGCCCTCGTGTCTGCAGTGTAAGCAGGTAGATTAGATTTTCATATGTCAACGCAAGTCGTGCAAGTGAGTCAGCAGAGTTCCAAACCTTAAGTCTCATACTAGAGGGCTAAAAAAGCTTTTATATTGTCATGTAGCACAAGTATTTAAGCATGTTAGAGAGAGAGAGAGAGAGAGAGAGAGAGAGAGAGTGCAATGACCGCCAAGTAAACAATATAGGCTAGACTAAAACTGTTGCATACATCACGTGCATTAATCACACCATGGAAATGACGTTAAGATGCCTACTGGTTTAAAAAAGCCTAGATTAAAAGAAGATGGCAAAATGAAAACTTTTCTGTCATAAAATAAAAAAATAAAACCCTGCGAACAGATTAAATACAGGAATGGAGAAAGCCTGCTCTTTTATTATCAGCTGTCAGTCAGTGCCCGCTCTTTTTTTTTTTTTTCTTGCTCATTGTGCTGTATAAATACATACAATGGGATATGTACTAATAATTCTGACTTCAACTGTGTATATACTGTATATAGGCAAATCAAAATTACTTCTGGTTCAAGCATGGGGATTAATGATTAAATATGGTAATGTTGTAAACAATGTTCAGTTTTTTGCACAGGCGATCGCTTCACTTCATCAGACCTCAATGTATCATCGGGAGCCACAGGGATTAATTTTGGTTTGGCTGGTTTTTGTTTTTATTTTTTTACTCTCAAAGTGCCGGAAGCACTCTGATACATAATATCAGTCACCAGACCACAGATTAAGCTTAAAAAAAATTATCATTCTACTGAAGAGGAAAAATTACTGAGGGAGAGTAAATAAACTGAAAATTGTCATTTTAGGTGAACTATCCGTTTAAAGCTGTTGTTTTAAATTGTAATATTTCACAATGTCACTGTTTTAATGTATTTTTAGTTATATAAATAAAACTTTGGTGAACACATTATAATCATATATTATCTCACCCGGCAAAAACATTTGAACAGTGGTGTAAATGGCACAACCTCATCTCATAAGTGTTAGTATTACTTATTAATTAATTAATTATTCATTCATTCATTCATTCATTCATTCACTTATTCATTTTCCTTTAGCTTAGTCCCTTATTTATCTGAGGTCGCTACAGCATTCCGACACATGTTTTACACAGTGGATGCCCTTCCACAACCTAGTACTTGGAAATGATTACTTATTGGCTCCACCATATTTTAAATGTGAATATACAGTCAAGCCCGAAGTTATTCATACCACTGGCAATTTGTGACTTAGTTACTTTTATTTAACCAGCAAGTTTCTTGTTTGCTTGTTTGTTTGTTTGTTTGTTTGTTTGTTTTACTGGAAAATTACACAGGCTTCTCCCAAAGGATAATAAGACTATGTAATGAGAGGCATCATTGTGGAAAAAACAATTTCGCAGCTTTTATTTACATTTTGAACAAAAACTTTTCATTTCATAGTTCTCCCTCTGTGAACTATGATAGCATGGTTGATATAGTTATCAAGATATATGCCTGGTAATAGCATACTTTCGAGGTATTGCGTACTTCTAGCGTTATAAAATGAATTTCTTGAATCATTCAGAGCCACACAGGTGTTAAACTATTTATTGCAAGCAAGAGTCTAAACAAGTCATTCAAATTGATTCACAGTTTAGAGTGTTTACTAATTGTTTATTTAAGTCTTAGAACAGAATCAAGAACTCAGAAAACTGATTCATGCAGGCTTGGAATAAAATGTGCGTTTCCTAACATATACTGCTATCAAATAAGGTAATAGGAGGGATTAATGTAGAAATACACTTGTATAATTAGAATTGTATTTAAAGGGCACCTGTTTTACGCCTATTTCAAGATTTAAGAATAGTCTTTTGTATCTCCAGAATGTGTCTGTAAAATTTAGCTCAAAACACCCATCAGATTATTTATTATACCTTCCAGAATAGTGGAATTTTGCTGCTCTGAACAACTATATAGCTGTTTTGTTGCCTGTGCCTTTACTGCTAGTTCTCCCTGTCCACCGTTCCCAAAGTTACACACAACACAGGAATACACAATCAACACCAAGAATCGCTAATAATATTTTTCGACAACAATTTCACTACACGCCAACCAACAGGGGGAAACAGATACACAAACAGACTTGCGAACGCAACACATGCACTGTTTTAAACATGTTTTAAACTTGTAAAACTCTTGATCATGTTTGTTGATGATTGATGATCACAGAGAGCTGAACAGATCTTTTAATCCCAGTTGCTTTGCGCTCATCCTGTTTTGTTGATATGATTATACTCGTTACTACAGAAACATGTTAATAAGCGGCTGTCAATCAATTCGGTGGGCGGGGAAACCTCCAATTGAATTGTATAGGCCTCCAAATAGGAGGGCTTTGGATCCTATTTTAACATCAGGAAATTTAAAAAAGGAGGCTTATTGTCTTTATATCACCCCAATATGACTGTGAACATACCTACATACAGTTCTGTCAAAACAGCTCACAAAATATGATCTATTGTATCACAGGTGGCCTTTAAGTCAAAGCACCTACTTTTAATTCTGCTTTTAAAAGTTTTGATTTTCCAAGATGTTACACAACTAAGTACAGTATAATGAAGTAAATGTGTTTTTTGCCGCCTACCCTCCTCTGAATAGGGCAGTGTGTAAGTAATGTTTGACCAAATTAAAATGCATGAAAAGTGAAAGCAGATAAAGCTGAATTAAACACATTATTTCAAAAGGGCTACTTTTAAAAATTCATTAAAAATTCTAGAGGAAACCGATGAGGAAAAAAATGGCTTTCAAACAGACATCACGACTGAACAGCTCTTTATTCTTTTAACTTTTGTTTTAATTATAGATATATATATATATTTTTTTGCTTCATTACCCATGCAAAATATGTGTAACTTTTTCTCTCTGCTTCTCTCTCTTTTTTCAGTGTGAGATGAAAGATGTCGAGAATGAAGAAAAGCGAGACTCTTTGTTCCTGGAATTGTTAGAGTCCAGCAGCAAATGGGAGGAGTTTCAACACCTGATGCTCCTCCTACAGGCATGGCCACCAGTGACTGACAAAAGCAGGTGAGATTTTGATGTCAATGAGCTCTGATTTACATATTCACTCATAAGATTAATTACATAAGCTTCAATGCATAGTAAGCTGGTAATTATTACAAAAACAAACCCAGGATGATCAAGATTACCCCTGATATAATAATTACACAGGAATTAATTTTAAAATAATAACCTGCTGAAAGCACATAATCACATAGATTACACAGATACTCATCACACAAATTAATGCATGGACTTTAAAGGGATAGTTCACCTAAAGATGATAATTTACTGACTATCGCCAGTCAGATTTCTGACTGGAATATTGTGCCAAAATAATAATAATAATAATAATAATTATAATTACAATGTTTTTTTTCCAGATTACAATTTACTTAAAAACAAAGATGATAAACACAACAGCTTGCGTGGTATTTTTTCTTTCTTCTCCAAAACATCAAAATCACCATTACATTTGAGTTTATTTATTCTGTTGAAGACTACAGAAGATATTTTAAAGAGCCCCTATTATGCATTATAAAAGGTCATATTTTGGTTTTGAGGGGTCTCCAACTAGAAGCTGGTATGCATGCAGAGTCAAAAAACACTTTTATTGTCTTATAATATGCATTTAATAATTATCCTAACGACTCCCATATAATTTGTTCAGCGATTCAATTGCTCCTAAACCCCTCCTTTGCTTAAGGCAGTGTTTCCCAACCCTGTTCCTGGAGGCACACCAACAGTACATATTTTGGATGTCTCCCTTTTCTGATCCATTAACTTCAGGTGTTGGAGTCTCTTCTGATGTTATGATAAGTTGATTCAGGTGTGTTTGATTAGGGAGAGGTTGAAAATGTGTACTGTTGGTGTGCCTTCAGGAAGAGGGTTGGGAAACACTAGCTTAAGGCTTCTACTGTGATTGGTCCGATGACCCAATCTGTGGTGATTGGTCGACTGGGTTCAGTGTAAGATAGAGAGAAACGCCCACCCCTGTTATGAAGTAGCACAGAGAATGTGAGAGCCCAATGAAGGAATGCATTAAATCAATACAGTTAAACACCTGCATATTACTCTACTCTTAAACATAACCCCAAGTAATAGCAATGACACACATTCAATATTAATACACACAGTGGCAAAAGTTGAACTATTTTGAAAATTGATCGTGCCACGTGTCTATAGGAACAGCTGATGGTTGCAGAGGATTGAGATTTCAGGAACGCATTTAAATCGGTAAAGGAAGAAGCACTCATCGCGTTTTCAATATGGTTTTGGACGTGATATTTGAACAGCCCTATAAAGATTTAACCTGAGAGATAGAGTACTGATCTGTGGTTACAAGCCGCACGAAGCGAATGCAAGTTACAACACACATTTAAATACATAGTTTGCAAACTACACAAAATGCATCAATTTCAACTACACTTACACTTGTTATGATCTGGAGGAAGAAGAAACTGGTCCATATGAACAGTTACTGACAAAGTCATATATATAATCTCTACTGCTCCTTCCTTTAATAGCAACAGCTGGCAAATCCCACGGTGCAGCGTAGGTTATTGTATCAAAAATCTGAAAAATGACAGGAACAAACACAGCACACGGGTGGCTATATTGTGGTATTGTTGTGAAAATGAACTTCAACACTTTATTCACCACAGCCAAATATCCGTCTGTCAGTGATTGTCATCTTTGTGTCATGATCAGTTCCGCGCTTCACTAGTGTCTGAAGGGAAAGGCGCATTTACGTTTTACCAGATCCGGCATTTCTTATTTGGTGATTTACCGTATTGACATTGATGCATTCAAGATCTGAACCCAACTCGATTCATTTATTCGACTCTGAGTCGACTATTTTGTTAAAGAATCAATAGTTTTAAACAGTGTGTACTTTCAGATTTAAACCTCAGCTGGATGTTTTGATTCACTTAGTGCTGTGATACAGATTGCATGGAAGCTCATTTTCAAAAACCCTTAATAGGGGCTCTTTAAAGAAAGCTAAAATCCTGTAACCACTACTCTTGCATATTTGTAAAACAAATGCTATGTCAGTCAATGGTTACAGATTTCCAGCTTTCTTTAAAACATTTTATTTCAAGTTCAACAGAGTAGAACAGTTCTGACAGGTTTAGAGCATGTAAAAAGTGAATAAATGATGACAGAATTTTCGGTTTTGGGTGAACTATCCCTTTAAATATTAATTGAGTTAAATTGAGATGAGACAGCAGTCAAATACACTGTTCATTGGTTATTGTACTAAATCTCTGACCACAGAATGTCACAACTGGGCAATCAGAACCAAGCTCAATTTTTGTTCTTCAAAATAATCTTGTTGTTTTTCACCTTGCATTTTTGTCAAAAAATTTTTTTCAGCATACGTACAAATCAAGCTGTTTTCTCGTTAGATGTCTTTTGAATTGGAGTGCTATTAGACCATTAAGTGCGATCTCAGGTTTGATGAGGTAAATTGTTGCGTATTATATAACTGAATGAGTTTCTGAGGTTAAAGTCGAGGCTGGCAGAATGCGCACTGATGATCAGAGAGCCGTTCCCTATCCGGATCAATAGACAGAAACAGAGAATATAAGCTGGCTGATTATGCATTGTGCCACGCTTTCAAATAGCTTGAGGCTTTTTGTTTTCATGAAGAGTTCTGAATTAACATTCTCCGAGAAGAATACTGAGCGTTTGTGTGTATGTTAATGTGCCCGCATGAGGTTGTGTGTGTGTGGGTGTTTGTCATTATGCTCTTTGGCATTTAAACAAAAGGTGAGTGCGATATGGAGTCACAAGAAGAAAAAATAAAGGGGAGTTTGACTATACATTCATTTATTCTGAGTTCACCAGTTCTCGTGTGACCGTTTGCTCCATTTGCACAGTTGTACCAGGTGTGTGCATGTTCACTTAAGATTCTGATGGCACATTTGCTGTCTTCTGAACACCTGTCTTGTCCCTCCACATTCTATCTTGCTTTAGTAAGTCCCAGAAAAGGCCATCCGAACGGAAATCAATTTAAATCGACACACCGCAGAGCTCTGGGTGCCAGGCTTTTCTTGGAGGATACATGACACCAGACACACCGTGATCCTTTTAAAGAGTCTGTAATGTTTTCCCATTAGGACTTTGCAGTTTTTTTTATTCAGCGCAACCTTGCAGAAAGCTTGCAAACACTTGAAGAGATGGTTTACCTCCCAAAAACGTAAAATATTCTGTTATCATTTACTCGTATCATTCCAAATCTGGATGAGTGAAATGCCAACAAAGTGCTAAGTGACCAGCAGTCTTCAAAACGTAATTTGGATTGTAATAGGGGCAGTTAAAGGTTAGTTCACCCAAAAACGAAAACTCTGTTATCATTTACCTCCCCTTGAGTTGTTCTAAACCTATTTGAGTTTCTTTCTTCTGTTGAACTAAAAAGAACTCCTACAGTATCAGGGTGTCCGCGGGGTCTTAAAAAGTATCAAAAGTTGATAAATCAATCATGAGAAAATTAAGCCCCTTAAAGGGTATTTAAAAGTCTTAATTGCATTTTTACGAGGTCTTAAATTTTGTTCAAGCATTGTCCGAAATGTTTGACTCAAAAAAGCATAAATATATTTATTTTCTTCCTAATATTAACAACGGCATGCTCGACCCATGCAATTGGTTCGGGCCGGGGCGTGTCCGACCAAGCACCTTTGTCCAGGCGATGTCTTGTAATTTGCAACAAATGTGGGAAGGTGATGTGACGCTCTCCACATGTAGCGAAACCATCGAGCGAAACAGACGGCAAAATGGGAAAAGTTCGCTGAAAACAACCACGTAATTTATTCTTTCAAGCTTTGTTTCTTTGAAGCTTATCTGAGTTATGTTGCATGGTTGTGATCCATTGATTTATTTAACTACAACTGTTTATTAAGTTAAAGGTTTGATACTGATTGGAACTTGAAGTGGCAGTGACATATTCTGAGAAAGTCTTAAAAAGGTATTGAAATTTCCACTAGGATTCCTGCACATACCCTGAGTATTGACTTCCGTTGTATTTTTTTTTTTATCTTCTATGGAAGTCAATGCATGCCAGCTACCAACATTCTTCAAAATATCTTCTTTTGTTTTCTACAGAAAAAAAGAGACTCATAAAGGTTTAAAACCAGGGACAATTAGTAAAATGAATAACATTAATCAGAATGAGTTTGTGCGCACACAAGGAATTTTTTTTTGTGGGGGGAGGGGGGGTAAGGAGCTCAGAATACATACAGCGCAAAAAACAACAGACAGAATGATAATTAAATAAGTGGAAAATTAAATAAAACATAAAAATCCTGAGTTATATCAGAAGTTATTCTGAATATACATACACATCTAGATAGTTTAACACAAATGACACATAAAAACATTTTGGGGGTGAACTAACACTTTTAAGGTTTGTTAAGGTATAAAAAGAGGAGTTTTATGGTCACATTTTTCTGTAGTGACAACAAAGTTGTTGTATAAAACAGGTATTATTAGCTAAACCTGCCTAATTTTTGTCCACAAATAAAATTGAGACAAAAATGTTTGGGATGAGCAGTTTTGAAATCAATCCAATCAGAGCTCATCTCTTGCAAGGCATGAAGGTTTGATATGCACATTTGAATTGTAATGTTGATCTGCCTGCCCGGATAGAACTTTGCAACCTGTATGACTCATGAAATGTTAAGAAAGAGACAGAAAACAGACATGATGTATGGATATGTTTTCAACGGTGTGGGAATGTGAGGGAGAAATCAATCGTGGCGCACAATTAATCAGTAATGGCTCAGATTGGATATTAATATTATTAAACACAAAAATAGTTTTTGTAGATTTATTTGCATTTCTTACAACCAAACACCGCAATGTCTGACCTGCATCAGAGCTATATGTGATTAGAGAGCTTTAGCAGCTTAACTTAAGTTTCAGTTTATGGCTTCAGAACACTTGGAATACGGCGCATGAGTTATATAGACCATTTTATGATACCTTTTATGGTGCTTTTATATTTCAAATTGCTGTTTTATAGAGAAGATCTATGTGAAAATTCTTTAAAGTTATCCTTTACTATTACTCAGAGAAAAATTACTGCATGCGGGTTCATTAGAGTGAGTAAATAATGAGAGAAATTATTCATTTTTAAAAGATTTTTTCTTTAAATACATTTTCATAGCCAATGTAGGTGTCCGTTAACTACTTTAATGAGTGTAATTTAGTTCTTCAGATTCCTGGTTGTTGCTGTAACCGTCTGATTATCCACAGTAACTGTAGGATCTATTCAATGTACAGTATGAAAGACCAGCTTCAATTATATCAGTAAGCGAATAGCGTCTGGTGTGAACAAAGCATTAGAGTGTAAGGCTACACTGAAAAAAATGGTTCTTTGCAAATTGTTGCAAAAATTTATAGAAGCTGAATTTAAACAAACAAGTTAATTTGAACCTTACTAAATTTAATTTGTTCGTTTAAATTCAGCTTATATAAAGTGTTTATAACCACTTCACCCACTTCGAATGGTATCACTCGATTGTATGGCCGTTATCAGCTGATAGAGGCTCAGAAGGCTGTTATCATCCATACCCATGGTTAATCAGCTATACTAATAGAGAAGACTCCAGATCCTGATCTGTTTTTACATTACTGTGACGGGTTAGGGTAGGGGCAGACGTTAATAAAATACAATTAATGGGAAATTTAATAAATAATATCAATAATTTGTAAATCCAATGAATTATTTATTTTCAGTGTACATGTATACTGAATTTGGTTTGTTTAGTTTTTTTTTACTCTTGAGCTGAGTGTTTGTTTTCTGCTGTAGTCGATGGTAGTGCCATGTTTTTTGAGCACCTCTAGCGTAGCGAGGTGCTGAGTGGGCGTTTTACAATTGTTAAAGTAGTTTTTTTCAGGCATTTCATGCTAAAAAACGCAATCCCCATCAGTGTAAGTTTTGAGATAGCTGTCAAATCACAGTGGAGGAGGGGCAGGACAATACCACGCAACTGTCACCACTAAAACTTGTAATGGCAACCAACTGAAAAAAACGCCTCGCTGAAAAAATGCTTATCTGAGTGTGTTTTGAACAGCACTAGCATTTCCGTAGTTCAGAAAACGCTCCAGTGGACACACAGCCTAATGTCACAGTCAAATATCAAAGGATGATGTTATTTTAATCATGGATATAAACAAAGCAGAATGTAATAATATGTACACAGTAAATGGATTTTTAGTAGCACAACTTTATTATTTTAAGTGATTTGTTTTAGGTTTTTTAGAATTTAATAAGCCAACAGATGAGGTAAACAGTTCATTTAAAATAATTTTGTGGGTTAATAGTAAATTAAATTTAATTAAATAATCTTGTTTTATTTTGAAATAGGATAATTTTTTTTACTATTTTGACTATTATTTTAAGTTAACTGCCCATTTACAGAATATAAGGTTACTTTGAGTATACTGTAGGTTATAAAAACCCACTTTATTTTGATTTATTGTTAGTGAATTTTTATTTTTTTTAATTTGTCTAGAAAATATTTTTTGATTTAAGAATTTTTAGATATTTCAACTAGAAACTGGACAAAAAAAAACTCTAAAAAGCATGTGTTTGCATTAAAGCTGCAAGTCCAACCCATAATTTGAATTGTGTGGGGGCTTTTATTTATTTATTTATTTATTTATTTATTTACTTATTTGTTTGTTTATTCAAGAGGATTATGCTAAGAGGAAAAAATATATAAATAATAGAGAATTATGTATTTCAAAATGCACAAGTTTTCTGTAAGGAGTAGGTTAAAGTTAGGGTAAGGGAATACAATATACAGATTGTACAATATAGAGTGTCTCCATAAATCTCAAAAACAAAAAACTCTACAGGTATGTGTGTGGTCTTCTAAACACAAATTTATCTCTCTCTACACAGGCTAGAGACAGATCAGAACCCTTGGGTTTGTCTCACGTCTGGCCTGCTGGCACACTCCTCCAGCGTTTCTCAAATCAACATTGGAAATGAGGTTTTATCTATGTGCCGCTCGCTCTACCTGACCAAACACAAGCTTAACCCACAGGTAAGAGTGTGTGTTGTCATTGTTCTGATAACGGGGCTGACAGCATGTGCTTTTCCTGTCACATGCTCAGCTATGTTTGTTGTAGCGTGTCATTCACACTTTTCATTTTTCTTTTAGGGCATCGGGAACATTTCATCTCTGTTATTGAACGCTGGACTGAAGCTGCCTGCTCTGAAGTTGATGACCGAAAGCAAAGATGAGCATTTGCTCAAACTGACCCAGGATCAGATCAGAAACATTACTGAGGTAAGTCTCATTTGGGCAGTTTTATCAGACGCGACCACATGATTATCTATCACTTTATATATTTTTTTATATGTGTTCTAGGAACCCATTGTATTTATACATTATTAATACATAATTTAATACATTGTTAACTTCACAGTCTTGTAGTTAAGTTACCAGGTTTTTGATTTCAAAGATCAGTCTTTCAGTTTAATTGTGCAGTTTCACTAAACATTACTAGTAGCACACCTGCTAAACTTAAAAATAAATTGCTTTATGACTTGAAATATAGCAAATGAGTTATATAGATGTTTTAAGACAAATGTTAGTGTGTTTTTTCAACTACAAACACAATAATATATGGTTCCTTTCATAGTTTTATAGCATTTGTTTAAATATATATTTATGCTCTGCTCAGTATTTTTGCAGCAGAGGACCAATTCTGATTCTTCGAGCTTTAAAATGCATAATGCACATTTTCACTCTAAGCACGATACTTACTGTAAGTGGAGATCTCTCCTTACCTAAGAAAATAAATTAAGGATGCTGCAGAAAATCTCTCAAACATGTCTCTTTTACCCATTTGGTGTGGGCATTTTCATGGCCAGAAGCAGCTTTACAGAAAATAATAGATAAAACAGATTAAAAAATTGGTTAGAAAAATGACAAACGATGCAATTTGGAAACATTGGAAATGATGAAAGAAGAACTCAACATGTCTCAAACAACAAAAGGTTTGGAGCACATATTTGATGCATAAAAAGTTAAAATACACACATATAATTTCATTACTTCTTTATTAAAAGGAAATAGGGCTATAAGCTACTGTTTATTTTAATAAGTATATTATTAGAAGATATGTTATTAAATATTCATGTTAAAAAAAAAAAAATTATGTTTATCTAATCTTTCCAGCCAGATTTTAGTGAACTTGCAATATTGTCAATATTGTCGGAGCAACCCTAGTATATATTTTTCCTTGATAAAAATTCTTGTACTATTCCTAGTTTACATCCAAATAAAGAGATATTGAGTCAATCTAATACCAGGTAATCCATGGGGTCTTAAAAAGTCTTAATGTCATAAATCTCAAAACCTAAATTTTAGGCCTTAAAAAGTCCTACATCTACTGAAATATTGTGTTGTAGGTCTTAAATCTTTTTAACAGGTCTTATTTTCCTTTGTTCATGAATAACTACCTGGCCATTAACACCCATATGATCATCAACAATCCATTTTTTAAAAAAAATTGTATTTAAAAATAGTATTTTAACTCTATTTAGCATACTTTCCTAATAATAACATTTGTTTAGCAGTTCTCCTTTTATTTACAGCTCAGGATACTGACCTGACTTATATTTTTTTATCATTAAGCTATTATTATTATCGTATTATTAAATGTATTAAATTATAATCATTTTGGTAGGGTTAGTGATGATCTTTTCCAACTGGGATATTCAGGAAAAAAAAAAACTTTATTCATATTGGTCTTAAAGATGTCCTAAAAAGTCTTAAATTTACATTGGTAAAACCTGCAGAAACCCTGAAATCTGAAATAATGGATTCAATCAGTATCTGAAAATAACTATTCTGAATTCTCTGCCAATACCAAGCTTAAGGATGCATCTGCAGTGATATTTTAGTTTTATCTAATACGTAAAAACATATTTTATGTAAGTGTTATTATATATTATAGTATTTATTAATATCATTAATTGTTTTCTATTTTTTTTATTTAATTTTTTTGTCATTTTAGGTTTGTTTTATATTATATTTTTAGAATTTACATTTTTGTAATTAATGTAGCAAACATTTTTATAACTTTTTAGCTTGTTTTTTTTTTTTTTTTTTTTTTTGGTAAATAATGTTAACATTTTTTTTTTCTGTTTATAAGCAATAAATTCATTTTGTTCTTTTCACATATTGTTATCATTTCACATACAATGAGATTGAGGTACCCACAAAGTTATCTTGCAGTGTAGATAACCACTTAAATTACATTTAATCAATTGCACAATCAGATTCAATTATAAAAGGTTTTAGCGAAGCGAGCATAGTTGAGAAGTTCACAGATTGGAGGCACTTTTAAAGTCTTCACCAGGCTATTTCATTTACTGGTCCTGCCAATTTTCCTCCAGGTTTCTTCCAGTAACCTCCAGGTTAAGTAATGGAAGTATTCTTGTCCAGTGTGTTAATATCAATAATAGAAAGAAAAGCAGATCACCCGTGACCCGTTTCTAGGTAAATCTAGCGGTCAAGGGTGTGTTCTTGTCAGCTGGCCACCGCTGTCACTAGTAATGTGGATTCAATTAAACTAAACCTGACTGTTGACACCAGAAGTGACTGTGAATCAGATAGGAGCTATCAGAGCAAGCGTGCCACTGACCGTAACCTCTATCTCTCACTGACTGCAGGTCAGATAAAAGGCAAGCCCTTGCAGCGCCATCACTTAATTTATCCTCTCAGGTCTGCTAGAAGGCCAGATAAGCAATGGCTGTTGTGGGAATGGATATACATTAAAACCAAACACGTTGATTTTTTTCCCAGAGACCATCGCTAACATGATTTAAGTCATTTGCATTCTTTGTACATGCTTTTCATCTAAAGCAACTTACTCTGCACTAATTTCAGCAGCAATTCTCTAGTATCAGCCAAGGGTTAAATGCTTTGCACAATAGTAAATTCTCCAGAGTTCATGTGTTGACACAATGAATCTGAATACTTTTTCTTTTCTTTTCTTTTTTGCTGCAATTATAAGCAAGGATTCTGTAGGCTTTATGAAGGGAAATGGAAGACTTTTAAAGAAAATAGAATGTGTAATTTGAAGGGAACACAATATATATTTTAGTGAGCATACAAGTTCACTTCAAAGTTTGAAAACTTAGATTTTTTTATTACTTTTTTAATGCATTTAACACAACTCAGGTTTTAGATAACTCTGCTTACAAAAAAGTGTCATATGAAAGTAACTTTTACTCTGCCTTTTGATCCAGGATGAAATGCAAAAACAGGGATGATCTTCCCTATTTTTTGTTTATTTCCAGGATAGAGATTTTTAAATCATTATACATTTACTTGAAGCAAAAATACATAGAAGTTTTGTTTTCAGTCAGAATAATTAAATGAAGTGAGTTAATGACTGAAACAATAACAAATATCTTCTAATAGGCACGAAAAACTAATGAAAATGAATTTATTAGCTTATTTAAAAGTCCCATATAGTAATTTTTGTTCATTTTCCTGACAAAAAATGTCTTTATTTTGTAACTCTTGTAAATGTGTTCTTGATTTAAGGATCTTCAGATACTTGTATTATATATATATATATATATATATATATATATATATATATATATATATATATATATATATATATATATATATATATATAATACATATATATATATATATATATATATAATACATATATATATATATATATATATAATACATATATATATATATATATATATATATATATATATATATATATATATATATATATATATATATATATATATATATATATATATATATATATATATATATACCCCAGTGACCATATACAGCCATATCGCACTGCTACGAGTGTAATATTGCGTTTATACAACAGTTCGATGACATAATCGTGTATATAAAAAAGAAAACCTAACATGGAAAGTCTAGAAATCCTTTTGTACAAGGAATTTTTTTCTTCCGCCATTCATTCACATCTGCAGCTGACGTCAGAACAGCAGAAACCATTGCTACGTCACCAACATCACTTTAGAGCTAGTATTTGAATGATTCTCTAGCGTAATACCTAAAGTGATGACAAAACAGGTGATGTTGATCACATTTTAACATTATAAGACTGAACGGCATGAAATACCATCAGTCTACAGACATTTCCCAGTATTTCTCTGTTGATTCTCAGATTACCATAGTATAAATACAGCACTACAACATACAAAAGAGAGAGATCGACTTATAATATCACTTACCTGTTTTATAATGGTTTGATCAGCTGTAGTTTGAAATTACGCTGAGTTTTTCTCCCCTAAGGGCTTATTATGAGGTCTCTGTCGCCATCTTGTGGCGGAACGTCAACCGTTTTTGTTTTGCTCAGTATGACAGACTGATGGACACCGACGCACTTTATCTGCGAAATTATAAATATTTAAAAAGGCACTGTCCTTACAAATAAACTGCATAGTTGCAATCTAAACAACTACATTCTCACCTAAAAAAAAAAAGCCTCTAGTTGTACAACAGCTGCAATATTTGTCCAACTGTAGTGGGTTTTTTGATTTGCTGTCACTGTATGTGGGCGGAGTAACACACAAGGGTGAGGAGGCTGTACAAGTGCTGTTGTTGCAGAATATCGCACAGCTATCAGCCGATCAGATTCGAGAACCAGACAGAACTGTTGTGTATACTATAAGATATTCATGTGTGCAGTGCATGCAACATTTAAAGCCTTGGCTTCATGACTTTCAGGGTTTCTGCTCTGATTCTAATGGATCAAGATTTTAAGATATTAAAATTACGGAATGGAGAATTCATATTTTTTACGACCACAGAATCCCTGTATAACGAAAATCTTCAGAGAGCTGAGAGTGCCACTCACTTTAATCATAACCAGTGTGTAAATTATACATTGACGATTAGGGGGATCAGCAGTTAGTTTCAGTTAGTTTGTGTAATACATGCGTCAGTCTTTTGTGTATTTATTTTTATTACATATATTTTATTTAAAAAACGTATTTTAAGTTTTCAGCATTTTGAGGGATATTTAGTCAGTTTATTCTGACCTACAGATGTTACTGTAAGTTAAACTACAAACTATGAGTGTAATTATATTTTTTGTAGGCTAAATACAGACACAAACACCTTTTTTGACAAGAAAACAAAGTCTTGTGAACACGATGTCTATTTTATCTCTAAATCTGCCGCTTTCAGACTTCGTTGAATACACTGATTGGTTATGGGGTTGTCAAATGTATAGTCATAATAGCTATTATCTTAATTATTAACATTATTATTTAAAATACAGATCAGAGTGGAATATTTCTCAGTATTAAAGAACTGACCCCCCCCCCCCTAATTAGGGGGATCAATCCCCCTCAACCCCCCTGT
Organism: Danio aesculapii; assembly: GCF_903798145.1. Classification (NCBI taxonomy): domain Eukaryota; kingdom Metazoa; phylum Chordata; class Actinopteri; order Cypriniformes; family Danionidae; genus Danio; species Danio aesculapii. The sequence goes on along the minus strand of NC_079454.1, from coordinate 33,790,726 downwards.
AATTTACACCCTGCAATTTTAACTGTTCTTAGCCTTTATTTTGATGGGGTGACATTACACTCTTATAAAAAAAGGTACACGGTGGTACAAATAATGTTCCTTAAGGAACAGTTTGTACCTTTTTAAAGGTTGTACCTTATATGCTACAGAAAAGAGCTCTTATGATATTGTTCTGTACCTTTTATGGTACATTTGAAATAAAAGTATGCACTTGTTCTCATTAAAAAGGTACATATGTGTTGGCCAACTCCTTCTTTATTACAATATCTATGATAATAAATATTACAGAAAAGGCAAAGGGATTTATAAATAATGTCCATATTAAAACATGAATCATAATTTAAAAGCATATGTTTAAAGACACTCATGAATATTAATTATTAAGTTCTATAAAACAAATCAACTGGTAAAACAAAACTGTACATATTATAAACTTAACATTAAGGCATTTTTAACATTTGGTAAACATTTTCTGATAAATACAGTTTCATTATTGATATCCACACTTTTTGGTGTTTGCTTTCCACTATGCATGTGTGCTGACAGAAGTCCTGCATATGCATAGTTCTTGAAGGAACACATTCGACACTGTTAAGGTACAAAGTGTCTTGTCACTGTAGTGGTACTTTCATGGATCAGATTTGTACCTTTGATGAAGGTACAATATTGTATCTGCGGATTTTAAAAAGCAAAGGTACATTTTGGTTTCCCATGGTACAAATCAAGTCCTTAAAGGTACAAACTGCAATGGTACAAATTTGTTTCTTTGTCTTAAGGTACAATTCTGTTCCATAAAAAGGTACTGCCCCAGTGACATGGGTTTGTACAGTACCTTCTTTGGTACAACATTGTACCGTTTTTTTCTGAGAGTGTATGAGAGAAAAAAAAAAAATCCAAAATCCCAAACCAAAAAGATTATTTATAAAGAATAAGATGGAAAATAGTCTAAACTTCTGCAAATTTAAGTAAGTTAAAATAATACTTTACCAGGCAGTAGCTCACATTAACAGAAGTGTACATATTCAGCAAATTGACCCAGCAATCACTGTGAAACAATGAAGAGCAAAGAGAACAGTTGTTCCTCAGAGTGGAATAAGTGACTGACAGATATATCCGCAGGCTATTTTCATGTTACAGAAGACTACTACTAGTGCTCAGCAATTATGAATTTATACTGTAGGAAAAGTGAAATGACAAAACATGATTTTTTTTCCAGCTGAAAGACTATCCTGGGAAAAAAAAGAGATCTGGTCATCCAACTACAGTAAATAGTTGTGAAATAATAACCCTTGTACTTTTAGGAAATAAAATGAACTTGATAGTAAACAAATGGAATGAAAAATCCGGCAAAAGCTGTGGCTGCATGCGCTTAAATATCCAACATCACGCTTCAGAACGAGAGAGTGAAGTTTGTTTTTAACAAGGTCCCTCATCAAAACCTGATCATAGAGTACATCGTGAACCGCGGCGCCTCCACCACAACTCACCGCAACGCTGTTAGGGTTCACCTAAAAATTCATCATAGCCCAAAAACTGACTGGGGAACTGACTGGATAAGCTGCGTCTCAGAAGGATCAATTAGAGCTCACATTCTCACTGACTCTAGATCAGATAAAGCCGTGAAACTGAGAAGAGCTCACTTAAAATGAGGGTAATCTCCTTCTCTCGGGGCAAGGGTGATGCGCTTTCATCTCTAAACCTGTCAGAGAGATGGAGGTAAGCCAGAAAGACTGGAATAGGTGAATTTGGGTATGTTGACAATTTTTTTTTTAAGTGATTCGTTCTGCCGGAGCTCACTGCCTTCTGGGAAGCACTTCAGTATCTATTGCAATTGTGCTGTTGGTGACCCAAGTCCTGCCTTTGGGCTTTTTATTAATCCCACCCCCTTCTCTCCTCAACTTTGCTTCCTTTTTCATCTCATCACTAAAATAAAATGCAAAAATGGCAATCAATCAAATAATCAATCAGTGTGTGCATGTGCTGTTAGGGTCTAAGAAAATGTGAATCATGAAATGTGATGTTAACGTTACATATGCAATGTTACATCAAATGCCAGAACTATTTATTAGCCCTTTGGTTTCTCTTTATAGTAATGTTATTTTAAATGATCTTAAACAATTTAATATTATTTACTTTGACTCTTATGCACTGCATCAAAATGAAGAATTAAGGATGTGTATTACTAGTAGATGGCATGGTGGCTCAGTGGTTAGCACGCTCAACTCACAGCAAAAAGGTTGCTGGTTGGAGTCCCAGCTGGGCCAGTTGGCATTTCTGTGTGGAGTTTGCATGTTCTGCCCGTGTTCGTGTGGGTTTTCTCCAGGTGCTCCAGGTCCCCCCCCAGTCTAAAGACATGTGCTATAGGTGAATTGAATTAAAAAATTTGGTCGTAGTGTATGAGTGTGTGTGTGAATGAGTGTGTATGGGTGTTTTCCAATATTGAGTTGCGGCTCGAAGGGCATTCGCTGCGCGAAACATATGCCGGAATACTTGGCGGTTCATTCTGTTGTGGGGACTTCTGAAATAGAGACTAACCCGAAGGAAAATGAATGAATGAATATCACTAGTGCATAATATACATAAAAAGAGTGTTGCAGTTATAATTATATATTGTATAAGAAATAGTATAGAAATAAAACTCTAAAATGGCAGCTCATTACCTAGTTTTTGGACTGTAGCCAGACCAAGCCAGACAATATGCTTAAAACTGTTGACTAAAAATGTTGACAAAAGTCTATATCTGAATCTGAATCGTCTACTACTCAATAGGTACCGAGTAGTAATTTAAACACTACTCGACCATTAGAAAAGTCTGTTCTGTACAGTATGAATGGAACTCAGACGTGCTACATTCGCCATTTGTCATCATGACCCATGTCAGTTGCGTCGCTTCACTCCCATTCATGAATTTCTTGCAGTGCATCATGGGATAGCGTAGCATCCATCCGATGCACTCTTCAGAATCTCGCCAGAAGTAGTAGGTCATACGGGTACTTTTCACATACTGTTTTTCGAATTCTATAAATTCGGACGTACTAATCAGCTCATATACTGATTTTTGCATACTATAAACTTTGGAAGTATGCAATTTTGGACGCAGCTTATGTTTTAAATGTTTCAAATCCTATTGTAAAATCAAAAGTTATTTATGTACTGTAGATTGAGATAAAGGTGCCATAATGCAAGTGTAAGATTTTCCCTAAAATAAAAAGCTGCAATGGTAAAGCAAAGATACATTGTTTATGTATTCATCATTTCGTTAATTTTTGTATATTTGAGAATTTAAGATCCCAAATTTAGTAGTAGTAGTAAACTTTATTGTGCTTGACAAGAAATTTGGTATGGGCATCACCATATTGCTGCAGACATTCCATAAAAACAACCAATAAAAGCAATGCAAAATACGGTTACAATATTAATAATGCTAATTAAGATAAACTCTTGTTAAATAAACCCACTGAAACGGGTGCAAAGGATTTCTTATATCGGTTCAAACTACACTTAGGGACTCTATATCTACTACCAGAGGGAAGCAGTTGTAATGTGGAAACACAATTAATTGGATCATTCAGAATCCTTTCCACCTGATTAGAGACACAATTCTCTTATATAACGTACCCAACAATTTTCCATCCTGTCTTTAAGATATGCATCAACTTAGATTTACACTGTACAGATAGGTTGCCAAAGCACACTGTGATACCATACAATACAATTGACAATGCTTTCAAGAACAGCTTTATAAAACATCATAAGCTTCTTGTAACTCCAAAAAGACGCAACCTCCGTAAAAATACAAACTGTAAACAAGATCAAGCCCACTCTATGTGTGTTTTCCATGTAAAAGAACTGTCAATGTAAATGCCCAAGTGCTTATCGGTCTCTGACTGAGTAATAGGATGGTCAAGCGCAACCACTTGACGATGGTCACCTATACACTTTGGGTCAAATACCATCTCTTCTGTTTTCTTAATATATATATTTGGCTTATTTTTATCACACCAATCAACGAACGGCTAATTTCTGACTAAACTAAACTGGTCCAAATATGGGGATATTGTCTAAAACCAGACAGGTGGACAAATCTAAAATAGTTTTTATTAAAACAATTATAAACATGCATATAATAAATAATACTGCTAATAAGAATGACATTATACAAATGCAAATTGTCATGAATAAACTGAAAAAAGCCCCCCAGGGTTAAGAAGACATGGAGGTAGTGGTTTTTACATTTATATGGAAAATAATCATGTCTTGAACTTTTTTTTACCCCTACATTTTTTTATTATGTAAAGATATTTGTGTGTTGCTGTACATGTAGTGTGTATTAAGCAATGTGTAAGCGTTTGAACCCACATAGGTACATAACTAATGCACTCTGCTGGACTTTTGACCAGCTTTTAGTTGGTGAATGGCACAGTCTATTTTAGTTCCTCAAAATAGCAACGGGTGATGCAGTGGCACAGTAGGTAGTGCTGTCGCCTCACAGCAAGAAGGTCACTGGTTCGAGCCTCTGCTGGGTCAGTTGGCGTTTCTGTGTGGAGTTTGCATGTTCTCCCTGCGTTCGCGTGGGTTTCCTCCGGTTGCTCCGGTTTCCCCCACAGTCCAAAGACATGCAGTACAGATGAATTGGGTGGGCTAAATTGTCCGTAATGTATGAGTGTGTGTGTGAATGTTTCCCAGAGATGGGTTGCGGCTGGAAGGGCATCCACTGCGTAAAAACGTGCTGGATAAGTTGGCGGTTCATTCCGCTGTGGCGACCCCGGATTAATAAAGGATGTAAGCCGAAAAAAAAATGAATGAATGAAAATGGCAACGTGCCAACAATGCGCCTTAACATACCTCCTTTTTAGACCAGCACACCCATGAGTCCACAAAGTGGCGCAAATGGATTTGATATTTAAACAACGTGCCACAAAATGTGAAAATGACTGTTGCGCTGGTCTGAAAATGGCAACAAATCGCACCATACATGCCTTGATAGGGCCCAGAAATTGGTAATTTTATCCCAATTTAAGTGACTTATTGTACATTTTAAAGCCTTAAATAAATTACAGCCTTGTATATATTTCACATTATATATTTCACATTTTCAAACAATTAATTCATCAAATAAAACAATCACCATTGTGGTTTGTGATTCTAGTATCCACATTGTAGTAAGTATATAATGTTGTAATCTATCAGCACAATCTGACTGCAGTCGTAGAGAGAATTTGCTTCACAAGGGCAGTCCCCTCTGAACGCTCCAGACATTGATTTATTTAGTAACCCCTCTGCCATACTCCAGCCTCCACACACACACACTGTCCTCGTTTCCCCTTACAAACTGTTGCTTACTGAAAGACTGACATTTTGCTGCATTCTCAGAAGAGCAGCTCCAGCTGTCGTCAAGCTAGATTTTTCAAATGTTTTTTTTTTTTTTTAACATAAATTCCTCTACCCGACACTCCTTCGGCAAGCTTAAAACCACATCAACATCACTGAATAATTCATCCCCTACAACATCTTTTCCCACTTGCCTTGCATACGTGTTTGAGCAAGGATCTCCAACTGCTGATGTCATTTTACATAGGAACAAGCAGCAACATCATGCGTCATCATCACTAAATTAGTATTGTTTATATTTGATTCATTATGCCTTTTCTTCGGGCACACCTCACCCACGGTTCTTTCTTTTTTCCTCACCAATTATATTTGAATAGACTCATCAGTGCCATTCAATTGGCTTCCTGTACCGGGAGCAATTACATCCGGCTCTGTTTGTATTGGGACGATCTGATGTGCATTGTTCCCGCTCATAATAAGCTTGTGTTTTATAATGGACTTATTGCTCCGGAATATAAATCACGTCGAATAAGTGTGGCTTTTATTATTCTGTGTGATGAGGTTGGGCTTTTTTATGAAGATTATTTTGTTTAATTGAGAACAACAGACAGAAATTATGAAGTGATTATGTGGGTTATTGTGTTCTGTCTCAATATTGAGTGGCCTGTTATTAATTTGATGTTTGAGTCTATTTGTTTGTGTGACAACATGTCAGTCATGCTGCTGAAATAATCTTGTAAAACATTTGCACAGGCGACGCGGTCTCAAAACAGGTTTTCATCTAGAGCGTTCAAAGGGAGCTGGTGGAAGAGTGTGTGTATGGATTTAATGTGGTAAGTCAGTGCGCATGTCAGAAGTGGTCAAACTGTGAAGATTTGACCCCAGAGCTGCAAGAGTCCACTATTAAGACAATCACTCCATGATTTTCTTCTCTGCGGGAGTTTTGGCGCTCTATTGTTTGTATAGACCTGGGGTTTCTAAGAAATCACAGTTCAGGAAATGTGAATCAATGACTCTGTAATGTGAAGAAAGACAATGTGAATGAAAGAGACAGTTCCGCTGAATGACTTCGGTATAGGTCATTTTTTAAAACGCTCATTCTTTTCCTCTTTCCATTTCCAGTCATGCTAGCATTCAGTAAAACTTTTCAGCGGTTATTTTGTGGGGGAAATTGTTGGCACTTCTATACTTGCACGTCCATGTATTTTTGGTTTTCAGTCCATTACCTTGACTTCAAAACAATTTCTGAATGTTATTTTGTCATTATTGAGTCAAGGGAATTCTGCTGACTCAGTACAGCTATAAAGGTAGCCTATATAGTTTTCTTGCTTCCATTCTTCTTGTTTTGATCTTTATTTTCATGTGTTATCGAAGTGTATATTGTGAGATTTGTCTGTTCAGAGTTTCCTGAACCAAATGTTTTCTGTTATTTGCTACTTTTCCGTAAGAACCTACTAAAATTAAACACACTAAAACTGTATTTCCCTAGGTTAATGGTAATTCATTAATACACTGTTGTTGATTGGTAATTCATTTTTGTATATGTGACCTTGGACCACAAATCCAGTTGCAAGTGTCAATTTTGTGAAATTTAGATGCATACATTACCTCGAAACTGACTAAATAAGCTTTCCAAACTTTGGTTGGTCGGTTTGTTGGTTGCTTGCTTGATTGGTGGGTTGGTTGATCGGTTGGTTGGTCAGTCGGTTGTTTGGTTGGACGGTTGGTTGGTTGGTTTGATTGATTGATTTTGTTGCACACACTGTTAGAAGTAAATCAATCATAGATAAGCTTTCCAAACTTTGTTTGGATAGGACAATATTTAGCCTAGATACAACTATTAATGGATAGTCGGATGGATTGATTTGTTGGTTGGTTGGTCAGTTGCTTGTTTGGTTAGTGGGTCAGTTGGTTGGTTGGTCAGTCGGTTGGTTGGTTGGTTGGTCGGTCGGTCAGTTGGTCTATCAATTGGTTGGTTGGTTTGATTGATTGATTTTGTTACACACAGTGTTAGTAAACCAATCATAGATAAGCTTTTCAGACTTTTTTAGGATAGGTCGATATTTGGCCTAGAGACAACTATTGATGGATAGATGGATGGGTTAATTGGTTGGTCGGTTGGTTGGTCGGTTGGTTGGTTTGATTGATTGATTTTGTGACACGCTGTTAGAAGTAAATCAATCACAACATCTAACCAATCAGAGTAGAAAAAAACAAGCATTAAAACTGCTTTGTTTAATACTATATGTTGATGTGAAATTATGAGTTGAATGCATGTAAACCTAATATATGATAAAATAATAACAATAATAAATGAAGTTTAAAGGATAGTTCACCCAAAACTGAAGCTTCTTCCATCATTTACCCACCGTTCACCTGTTCCAACCCTGTTTGACTTTCTTTTTTTTATGTTGAACACAAAAGACGTAAAAACGTGTAACCGCTCGTTTTCGTTGTATGTGATTTCCTACTAAGGAAGTTTATAGTTACAGCTTTTATGCTTTCTTCAAAATATCTTATTTACTATTCGACAGAATAAACAAACACTTGAGAGTGAATAAATAGTTATTAAATTTTCCTTTTTGGGTAAACTATCCCTTTATGGTAAACCTAAAATAAAACTGTTGATTCCTTTGTATTTTGGTCAGATGGTGTATTTCTGTCTAAGTAGGCAATTGTTGATCAAAATACACTGCCAGTGTAAACAAAACTGATTTATACCTTCTCGTATTTACATCTGATATAACTGAACTCTAAGATGTGGATAATAGTTTGTGGTTTCTGTATAGACTTCTCCTCCACCACCTCCTCTAGCCCTGTCATCTGTAATAATAAAACCACTACAGTGTTTTCAGGAGGGCTGCTCTGAAACCGAAACCGCAGAGAGCCAGCAGTGGTTTTGGACCCTCTCCTTGTCCCACTCCATCCCGATCCAAACCAGCTTTATGATTTAAATGATAAAAGAAAAGCCAAGCATGCATCATTTATGTGAAGACAAACACCCCGCGTCATTACAATTAAAGCGACACTGCAACTGAGAATCAGCACAAAAGAGTAAAACAAAACAAGAGAGAGATGCAGTCGAAAACATACATTTTTAACGAGCTCTTCCTCTATTCCACATGTGCATTAGCAGATATTAGTGAACATTATGTGGATTTGTAAATAGAGCATGCTAATGCGCCTCTTTATCCGTGTCTGAACAAAACGTCCACGCGCAGAAATCACTTACCAGCATTTCCCCACAACAAAATGGCTTAATAAACAACTAAATAATGTCTAAATAATGAAACGAGGGTAGGGTTTGGGGATAAAAATTTTCATTAGTGTTGTATAAAAACAGTTGGGTCAATAGAAGCGACTGCTGTGATGGGAAAACCAACATGTTTGCAGTTGTGTGCTGCTTTTAATCAGTTTATATCAGATACAGCACAGCTAACAAACACACACTTGTGAGTCGACAGACACCCCAAGAGAGCATAGGGCATTTTATTCTGGATCGATGACTTTACCTTTATCTGGGATTTTATAAGATTACGGTGTGAAATATTTATGGCTGTGTGTGCGCTCGTGTTTCTGACTTCCAGTGTGATCAAAGTCGCTTCATTAACCTCACCGTTGGGGCCTTGAAAGGACATTTCCCCATAACAGAATCAAACCATTTTATTTTCGTTTGTTGGCAGCAATTGATGTTTCAGGCCACTGATTGTTGTGAGCAATATATTCGTCCTCAATCAGATATTGTTTGTTCAGCTTGACAAGTTCATTTGTGGCATTTTCAAAGGCAGCTGGGAATGTACTATTTTTTTGTTTTTTTTTCTAGTGATGTATGTTGTTAATAAAAATGACCATCTCAGAATTAGTTTGACTGACTTCTGGAGAACACAAATTAAGATAATTTGAAGATTTTCCGGATCTCATTCATTTCCAATTATAATTTAATTATATATTTTGTTATTTTTATTTTTATTTAATTTTTGTTTTTATTTAATTCTCTTCAATACAATTGTATTATTCTTCAATAATAATAATAATAATATTTATTATTTTTATTATTATTATTATTATTATTATTATTATTATTATTATAATCAGTGGTGAAAAGAGTACTGAAAAATCAAACTCAAGTAAAAGT
>NC_079454.1:33733760-33773760 GCF_903798145.1 Danio aesculapii | reverse complement strand
TTGTACCGTTAATTGACAATAAAAGTCACTATTCAACATCACAAGTTGTTGGAGGGAAGATCAAAGTCCCATAATGCAAAAAAAGTGTACAAATACAACATTAAAATCTTGTAGTTCACAGATTTTTTACAGATATCCTGTACAATATGCATCATATGACTAAATATTTACATTTACATTTACATTTAGTCATTTAGCAGACGCTTTTATCCAAAGCGACTTACAAATGAGGACAAGGAAGCAATTTACACAACTATAAGAGCAGCAGTGAACAAGTGCTATAGACAAGTTTCAGGTGTGTAAAGTCTAAAAAGCAAAGCATTAGTAAAAAATTTTTTTTTTTTTTTTTTTTTTTTTTTTTGGAGAGAGAGAGAGAGAGGGCACAGTTAGTGGTATAGCCAGAGAGGCAGTTGCAGATTAGGAAGGAAAGTGGAGACTAAACAGTTGCGTTTTTAGTCGTTTCTTGAAGACAGCAAGTGACTCTGCTGTTCTGATGTAGTTAGGGAGTTCATTCCACCAACTGGGCAGATTGAATGTGAGAGTTCGGGAAAGTGATTTCTTCCCTCTTTGGGATGGAACAACGAGGCGACGTTCATTCACAGAACGCAAGTTTCTGGAGGGCACATATATCCGCAGAAGTGAGAGCAGATATGAAGGAGCCAAGCTAACGGTCACTTTGTAAGCAAACATCAGAGCTTTGAATTTGATGCGGGCAGCAACTGGCAGCCAGTGCAAACGGGTGAGTAGCGGAGTGACATGTGCTCTTTTGGGTTCATCAAAGACCACTCGTGCTGCTGCGTTCTGAAGCAGCTGAAGAGGTTTGATAGAACTAGCTGGTAGCCCGGCTAGCAGAGAGTTGCAGTAGTCCAGTTTGGAGAGAAAAAGAGCTTGAACAATGAGTTGAGCAGTATGTTCAGATAGGAAGGGTCGGACCTTTCTGATGTTGTAGAGTGCGAATCTGCAAGATCGAGCAGTTCTAGAAATGTGGTCAGAGAAGTTCAGTTGGTCATCAATTGTTACTCCAAGGCTTTTTACCATTTTGGATGCAGTGATGGTTGCTCCGTCCATCTGGATTGAAAAGTTATGGTGAAGAGTCGGGTTGGCAGAAACTTCAAGCATTTCCGTTTTCATGAGGTTAAGCTGGAGATGATGATCTTTCATCCAGTGTGAAATGTCTGACAGGCAGGCTGAAATGCGAGCTGGAACCGAGGGATCGTCAGGGTGAAAAGAGAGGTATAGCTGGGTGTCATCAGCATAGCAGTGGTAGGAAAAACCATGTTTCTGGATGACTGTTCCTAAAGATGCCGTGTAGATAGAGAAGAGAAGTGGCCCAAGAACAGAGCCCTGAGGTACCCCAGTGTTTAGATGCTGTAGGTTGGACACTTCTCCCCTCCATGACACCCTGAATGACCTGTCCGAGAGGTAGGAACTGAACCATTGAATAACAGTGCCTGCGACGCCCAGTGACTCAAGCGTAGATAGCAGGATCTGGTGGTTTACAGTGTCAAAAGCAGCTGATAAATCCAGCAAGATGAGGACAGATGATTTAGAGTCTGCTTTAGCCAGTCTGAGATCTGAAAATATTCAGTCTGAAATATTTGTCGTTGGTTTCAAATAACACCATTTTCACAGTCCATGGCCAAAAATTTTTGCCACACCACAGGTTCTGTCTCTCAGGACAAAACATGCTTAGTGTATATGAGAGGCAAGAATATAAAGGGAAAAGATCTATTCAAATGTTTCCAGATAAATTTAGATGTAGCCTGAGACCAGAAGAGGGACGAGTATGAGTCAGGAACTTGATCATGAAAAATTGGGTCCGAGTCCAAGATTGTTGGCCCAGTCATGGATTTGGAAACATGTAGACTACATCATGACTCAGACTCGACCCTCTTCTGGTCTCTATCTTGACTAAGATAGAATTCTCTTCTGGTCTTTGCCTTTATCTGAATCAGATGCGCTGGAGTGGTTTGAGGACAGTTGCAGTGAGTGGTGAAAAGGGTCAGAGGTTATTGCTCAGGCTAGTGTGAATTATCCACCATACACTCAATACCCAAAAGCAGCTATAAAAGATCTGACCAGTGGAATGTTCAGGTTAGTACTCGAAGTAGAATGGTTTCTCACAGAAACAGACACAGATGATAACTAGGCGTGAATGGATGAATGTAGCTGAGATCATTGATATTATGTGCAATTATAGAGTCTGTGTGCTTCAAAAAAAGCTTTGATAACCCATCCTCTCTCTTTCCATTACTTTTCCGTTTGATTTGTTGACATGTAAAGGAAGCAAAAGTTCACAGTGTTAAAATGTATCAAGTATTTTTTTTCTTCACATATTTTCAATGTTTTCAGTGATCCAATCACAGGAAGCTGCTGACCAGTTTAACACACAATTATTACATATTCAGAAAAAGTAACTAGTAAAGTAACAGTATTTAGAATTTATAAGAACATTTATTGGAGTTATCTATTCAAATAGGAAATGCCAGCTTTCTTTTTATTTACTCTGCTTTTTATGTGTTGACAGTAATTTGCACGTGTTATGGACTAGCATTTAATCATCTCACATGTCCAGAAACAGATTTTGCATTCATCTGAGTGAACACAAACTGTGAAATGTTAACTCCTAATATCACACAAAGCTGCAAAATCCAATTTTAATAGCAAAATGATGTAAGCAAAAAAGATTTTATATAAACATTTGTGCAATAGTTTCCCAGTATTGGGTTGTGGCTGGATTGCACCAGCTGCGTAAAACAAATGCTGGAATAGTTGCCAGTTCATTCCGCTGTGACAACCTAACCGCAAGACTAAGCCAAAAGAAAATAAATGAATGAATTTGTGCAATAAATGAAAGTATTTTTGAAATACATATTTTTTTCATACAGTAAGTAATGTTTAATAAAGCAAGGACATTTTTCATAGTAATATCCTATTATGTTTTTCTTCTGAAAGCCTTGTTAATTGTTTGTCTGAAATAATTTTATATATTTTAATTTCAATAAAATTTTTTAATCTTGATTGGCTACAGAACAAGCCACTCTTGTCCAATGGCTTGCCTAGTTAAACTAAGTACCGTAGTTAAACTAATTTACTTAGTTAAGTCTTTAAATTAAACTAAATTCTGTCATCTTGCAAAATAACATGTAAAATTGTAAGCACTGTCACCATGAAAACATAGTTATTAAACTTGACTGAGGTTTATTTATTTTCACTTTTTGAGTGAAAGGGCTCATATTTATTTAATTCAAGTTTATTTGTACAGCACTTTTTACAATAGTTATTCTTTCAAATTATTGTTGTATTTGTGTATTAAGTGTATGTGTTGTCCTCGAAGTCCTTGATGGTTGGGATCATCTCTTTGTATGAGTTGTACTCAAAGTCCTTTATGCCTGGCACTCTTGATATGTGTTGTTCTTGAGGTCCTCGATGGTTGGCATCATCATATCTTTACCAAATATATAACGTTTTGTTAGGATGTACTGGGGTGTAGATGTACAAAACCAGTGACGATATAAGTTCAGTCCAAGGATTTTATATAAGTGCATAGCAAAAATTAAAATTTTGTATTCCCTTGCAAAAACAAAACTTCTGCAGTGGGATCGCTACGCAGCAAGTAGGTCGCGTGTGGAGTTTGCATGTTCTCCCATAATTGCATAGGTTTCCTCATGGTGCTCCGGTTTCCCCCACAATCCAAAAACATGTGGTATAGGTGAATTGGGTAAGCTAAATTGTCTGTAGTGTATTCGTGTGAATAAGTGTGTATGAATGTTTCCAAGTGATGGGTTGTGGTTGAAAGGGCTGCGTAAAACATATGCTTGATAAGTTGGCAGTTTATTCCACTATGGCGCCCCTTGATTTATAAAGTAAAGAAAATGAATGGATGAAGATACAAAGTTTACAGAGTCAATGTGTGTTCTGGCTATGCCAACAATCAGGCTCAAACACAACAACTATCCGCACAAGGAAAAACTTCCTAAAATGGCCGACATGTTTAGCTCGACTTGTTTTTTTTAGAACATACCATATGAAAAATTATAAAAATTCTAGGCAAAGAAACAACGCGTGGTAGTAACATCCAACATATACAGTTGAAGTCAGAATTATTAGACCCCCTGAATTATTTACTCCCCTGTTTATTTTTTTTCAACACATTTCTAAACATAATAGTTTTAATAACTCATTTCTTATAACTGTTTTACTTGATTTTTGCCATGATGACAGTAAATAATATTTGACTAGATATTTTTCAAGACACTTCTATACAGCTTAAAGTGACATTTAAAGGCTTAACTAGCTTAATTAGGTTAACTAGGCAGGTTAGGGTAATTAGGCAAGTTCTTGTATAACGATGGTTTGTTCTGTAGACTATTGAAAAAAAAATTAGCTTAAAGGGGCTAATAATTTTGTCCCTAAAATGTTTTTAAAAAATTTAAAACTGCTTTTAATCTAGCCAAAATAAAACAAATAAGACTTTCTCCAGAAGAAAAAATATTATCAGACATACTGTGAACATTTCTTTGCTCTGTTCAACATAATTTGTGAAATACTAACAAAAGAAAAAAAATCAAAGGGGGCTAATAATTCTGACTTACACTGTATATCTCGCTAATATCTATAAAAGAGTTATATGTTACACCAAAGTTAGTGGTTTCCTTGATTTATCGCCCATGATGTCATTGAAAATGGTAGAACACCGATCATTGGGGAAATGATAACTTTAAAAACAAATAAACAAAACAGTTGAGAAAAAGTTACAATATAGTAGCATAGTCATTGCTTTCATCGAAAAGTTACAGTCATGAAAAACTTAGTAATGATGCTGGACAATTTTTACAGAGTAATCCAATATCGTAATGACTATCGTAATGGACCCCAATATCATGGACAGCGGAGAGGGAAAAAAAACTTCACTAATGGCGGAAGTGAAGAAAAAAAACCTTGAGAGAAACCAGGCTCAGTTGGGCACGATCATTTTAATTTCTCCGCTGGCCAAACGTCTTGTGCAGAGCTGCAGTCTCAGTGGCGGAGGCTGGAAGCTGGCCTCAGTTCAAAACACACACAAGTACCATTACTTAAATGAAAAAAAAAATTGAAAAAAAATGAAACCATAACCCATGTACTTTGATACAATGTAGCAAAGCATCATTGAGTACGTTTACTTGGACACCAATAATCTGCTCTAATAATCCAAAATTCCCACAGTTCACTATGTAAACAAATTTTTTAATAAAAAAAATTCCATTAAACCAACAACAGCTGTTCATACTTCCAGCAGTTCCTCGCATCCAATACCTCAGTTTGTTACGGGGGCATGCATAAAATGTTCCTGAATGAAAGTGAAAGTAAAAACTGCAGTCGGTGTTTCCACTTAAAAATGAAACACCCGAAATTTTATTAAACTTCAGAGAAAATGTATCAGTAGAGACGCCACAATTCTCAATATAATATTAAACCATTCGGTACAACTTTCACGGTTCAATACGCGCTTGTGAGTTGTGGTTTAAATAATTTATGTGCATTTTATATGTCCCTGAATTGACTGTTTGTGTGTGCTTGCATCATTCCACACTTTAACATGGCGAGCGGCGGTGAAGTGAGGCTACAGTACGAGGAATCGCGACAACAGCACGAGTTACATAACTAATATACAGTGTGGTGATGCAATGATGTTAATCAAATTATGTGCTATAACATGTAAAACGGGATCATGAATGGAACATTTAAAAAGCATCTCATGTAAACACCTTAATAATATTATTGTCTTATTTAGATTAAGGCAAATAATTACTGATGTCCATGTAAATGTATTCGCTGTCTTGTTTTTATTCTCACAACAAATCCCATAATGATCACACATTCGGCGAGTAGTTGAAGAAAAGTCGGTCTTTCATTTTGAACACATTTGACTACATGATCATTGATTACACTACAAAAGTAACCCAACTAAATGTATTTAGAAAGGTGGTCGAAAGAACCAAGTAAAAATAGTTTTAAACCCTGTAATTACTGTTATTCGTTTATGATAATACGGGATTTCTCAAGATGATACATTTTAATGCAAGATGTAAACATGGCCTTAGATCACGGTCAATCGGAACACTTTTCCTAGGCACCAGAAACCTTTGTGTCCGGTCAGTTTAAGTAAACTGCATTTAAGTGTTTTATATCCACTATTAACGTCACGTCATGTTTAATATGAGTACACGTGCACGCACGCAGTCAAAGGGCATCATATCTTTTTGGCTTGGCCTTGCCTTTAATCAAATTTAGCACATAATGGATTTTCCAGTGTGCTGACTCCTACAGTACAGCTCCTCTGTGTTCTCCACCTCTGAAGCCAGCGCTTGAATAATTTATGCTGAAGAGAGGAGAGAGATAGAAGCTCCTGGTCTCTGTGAGCAGGCCCGGGGTCGCAGAGGGCTGGAACGTCTCTCTCTGAGCTCATTTATATCGTATGTGACCTCCTCCAGACATGCAAGTGCAACATGGCCACTGGATAACAGATAAACTGAATGTATGGCTGCCCAGGGGAAAGACAAGAGGGAGTCTATTAGAGCCATTGTGTGGTGGAGGCGGAGAGATTTAGTTAGTTTATTAACCCAGCAGCTGGCTTTATGGCAGGCTATTCGTTTGTTTTTAAAGTGTATTTTTGCGGTCAGATGTTGTTAAAGGTATGATGAACTGACTTTTGAGCTTTGTTGGTATTTTGACATGCTCAAGACCTGATGATTACAAAAAGAATTTCATTACAATATTTAAAACATTAACGAATCATGGTAACAAGAGTTGACATCAGGGACAGTTCTAGGATATTTATTTGAGGGAGGCTCAGCCCTTTATGATGATGGGTAAAATAATAATACATTTATAGGTAATGTTCTAATAAATTGCTATAAAATTAAAGCTGTTTAGCTAACATGGTAGGATTGTATACTAACTTGTAGCCTAGGGATGACCAGATCAGGGGTTTTTTTGCCCTCGAGTCCGAGTCATTTGATTTTGAGTATCTACCGATACCGAAACCTGATCCGATACTTCTATAATGCATAAAAAAGAATAAAGAGAGAAGAAACAGATCCAGGATGTTTCTTAATTTTTTTTTAATTCACCTTATTTTAACATTCAACAACTCTGTATATACCAAGTATATACCAAATAACATCAATTCCACACTTAGTGCAACAGTAAATATAAAAAAATCTAATGTAAAAACTAATTGCACCTCAACTTAAAACACCCGGCAGGCAATCCCAAGTTTACATGTCTCACAGTTTGCTATGGCAATGTTGTCGTCATCAACTTTATAATACCTCCTACCCACCTACGCTTCAAGCTACTTCCGTGTTTTACTTTGGCTGCGTTTAACCAATAGCATCTCTGCAACAAAATGATGTCATGCTGCACGCTTTGCTGTTTCTTTGTGAAGTCAAGAAAGAGGTCTAACTCTGTGCCAAAGCATAACTATAGATGTGTTAAAAAACAATGAGAAAATATACAAATATTTGAGTCCTGATTGGGAGGTAATGTCCGATACGGATCGAGTCTGAAACCGTCTGAGCGGGACGATTTCCAATCACATGATCGGATCTGGACATTCCTAACCTATTCCACTGTATTGCATAAACCTGTACAACATTTAGAGTACTGAATGAGCCAAATACTGTAGGTCTTTCTGATTACACACACCTGTTTACTGTACATTTGTCAGGTCAAATACAATAGTCTTTCTATACTCGATCATTTTTGTGTCTCTTTATAAAAAAATATTTCCCATAAGTAAAACCCTCCTAAAATTGGCCTACCAATGGCCATGGTTTTTAAGAAATGCCCATGAGTTTTTAAGAGTTGAGACAATCTTTTTTTTACCATCTTTTAATGTAACAAAAAAAGCATTTTGTAACTAACTTTGTTTGTTTGAATGTTTTTTATTGTATTTATTACATATGTTTTATTCTTGAATTGTTTTGGCCATGAAGATGAAACAAAATGATGCCAATAACACAAAAGATACAACACAATAAACTATACAATACAATACACCAAGATATTTGTGCAACATTTTGAAATGATCTTGTATGGATTTGTCTGTTCAAGCTGCAAAAGGAAACACAAATTTGAGATTAGCGCAGTATGTGTGAACAGAAAATAGCATGGGTAAATTGAATCGTCTTTTCTATTCTTTTTTTTTTTTTTTTTTTTGTGAAAACTGTTTAAAATCACTTGCAATCTTCATGGTAAGATGATGGTTGAACTTTGCATTTAATCCACAAATCTTTTGCATCCCGATCTGTGTAATTATGGTCTATGTGAGTCACAGATCTATTATTTCACACTAAAAACATAAACATTTCAAGCTGCCAGTACATATTAGACGCTAGCTGAAATTCACTGGAATGTTCTGTGCGGGTTTTACATGTGTGCATTAACAATCATATTTCAGAAGAAAGCAATTGTAAATAATAAGACCAGCAAAAATAAAGTTACAGGATGTTTGTTTTTGTGTGTCCAAAATATCAGTAATAGTAAAGTATAGCCATACCAATTACTTGTTCATAAAAGATGGAAAATGCAATATGTTGTTGGTGTGAAGAAGGAGGTTTGCTCTCACACAGATTGTTTGTCGCTCTGGAGTGTTTATTGAAATGGATTTTTTTCCTCTCCTGGCTTGTTTCTCTGTAGGTGACTGAGGAGGTGTGTGACACTGAGCTGCTGTCTCTGCTGTTGAATGCTGGAATGTTGATCAGCTGTGTGGACACGGCTGTGTATCCTTCACTGGTCTCTCATATGTTGGCTCAAGGGGATTGGGATGTGGAGAAGGCGGCTCATGACCTTCAGCAAGCCGGACACAGCGCTCAGGCTGGCTCCTTGCTCCTGTCCCATCGCGGATCTCACCCGGGACAGTTCACATTCAACAGCGCGCTCGCAGTTGTTCGGAAATGGCTTTGAAGAGTAAACGTGGGTACAGACTCACTGCAAAAAAAGGCTTTTCTTGCTAGATTTTAGTCTTGTTTCTAGTCCAAACATCTAAAAACTCTCAAATCATGAAGCATTTTGTTGACTCGTACAAAATATTGTGTGGTTAAAATTATTTATTTTCTTAAAAAATCTAAATAACCTGCGAATGCGAATGGAGTAAATGAAATAATCTAGTTTCGGTTTGAAATAAGATTATTTTTTTTACCCCACTGGTAAATAATTTAGCATTTTTTATATAAATCAATTGACTTAATTTTGACGTGTTATTTCTGAAAAAAAAAACAATATTTTTATCTTAAAAACTAAGTTCAAATTGGTCAAAATTAAGTGTGTTTATCCTTAAAGCAAGCAAAAAAATCTGCCAATGGAGTTTTCGCTTTAAAATAAGATTATTTTAATTACCCCACTGGAAGATAATTTAGATTTTTGTATATATAAACTGACTTAATTTTGAGTTATTGTTTTTTGAAAACAAAACAATATTTTAACTTCAAAATGAAGTTTAAAATAAATCAAAATTAAGTGTGTTTTTCCTTAAAACAAGCAAAATAATCTGCCAGTGGAGTTAGTAAAATAATCTTGTTTTCGCTTTAAAGTAAGATTATTTTAATTACCCCACTTTAAGATAATTTAGATTTTGTATATATAAACTGAGTTAATTTTGATTTATTATTTCTGAAAACAAAACAATATTTTTTTACTTCAAGATGAAGTTAAAATAAGTCAAAATTAAGTGAGTTTTTTTTTCTCTAAAACAAGCAAAGTAATCTGCCAATGGAGTAAATGAAATGATCTAGTTTTTAATAGGACTAAATCTAGTTAAATTAGGACTATTTTAGGTACTCCACTGACAGATAATTTAGCTTTTTTATATATAAATAAACTTAATTTTGAAATCTTATTTATGAAAACCAAACAATATTTTTTACTTTAAAATTAAGTTAGAATAAGTCAAAATTAAGCAATTTTTTTTTACTAAAAAAGCTAAATAACCTGCCAACGGAGTAAGTGAAATAACCTAGTTTTTGTTTTGAAATTAAGATTATTTTAATTACCCCACTGGCAGATATTTTTGCATTTTTATATATATATAAACTAACAAAAATTTTGACCTTTGACTCATCTATGAAAACAAAACAATATTTTTTACTTTAAAATGAAGTTAAAATAAGTAAAAATTAAGTGAGTTTTTCCTTAAAACAAGCAAAGTAATCTGCCAGTGGAGTAAGTGAAATATTCTTGTTTTCTGTTTGAAACAATATTATTTTAGCTATGCAACTCATAGACAATCTAGCTTTTTGTATAAATAAACTGAGTTAATTTTGACAATATTTTTAACTTTGCTAGAAATTTCTTAAGGATTTAGATATTGATAAATCAACACATCAATACAAATTTGCACTAGAAACAAGACAAAAACTCCAATTTAAGAAAAGCATTTTGTTTGCGGTGCTGACATAATACCTGTCCCTCCGAAAAATGTTTTGGATGCCACTCAGATAATAAAAGAAAGTAGTCAATCTCAGCCGATTATAAAATGAACATTGGCTCCAAATCCAGAAAGCAAATAGCAGTTATAATTAGCCTATTCAGACAGTGTTTGTTCAGGACTTCTTCCCGCTGGCAATGGACTCAAATCACCTTCCCGTTTTCTCTCTCACTCTCTCTCTCTCTGGTTGTCGGTTTCTCTCTCGCTGAGTGAAGCTCGGTGACACGGGTGTAATTACATTACTTCAGCTGTTTGGTCACGCTAGCCTGCGCTAATAATCATTACAGGCCAGAGTCGGAATTGAAAACGCTGCATGTGTGCTGACAGAGTGTTCCGTGCGCGTGTGTATGTGCGGCTTCACGCTTGGTCGTTTCAACACGTAACTTTCTGCTCTTTTCTTGTGTAGGGTTATTAATTATTTTTGAAGAAAACAGATTAGGCCCTTGAGCAACACTCGCTGCGTGATTGTTTTAACACACAGACGCTCTACAACATGTGGTTTGTAATATCTGTGTATCTAAGACGAACTGTAATCAGGAAAGTTCAATAAAACATGAATTTTGCATTTGGCTTTAATCATCTTAGAAAACAGGGTTTGTTTGTAATAGGTTTTGGTGAACCGCACACTTTGGGCAATGAAGTATCAACAGTACAAGAAAAAATAATAATAAAAGACAGATAAATGTGAACAGGTAATATGCAAGCACCCATCCATGAGTTTAATACAAGTAATTCAGAGGCTGTTTTTAATATATTATTGAACTTGGCTGTAATATCTTACCCAAAATACCAGGAGCGTCTTTTGTGTTAAAGAAAAATAATAATAATAATGTGTTTCCAGGCAGTCTAGAACAAAACTATTATTATTGGTGCTCTTTGTTGGGCTACTGTTTCTTAAACTTATTTCCCTAAACACTATAGCAAAGTAGTGAACTTGTTTCAACATGAATTGGTAACATAAATTGTGTCAGGTTCCAAGAACATTCAAGAACACCTAGTGCAGATATACATATGACTTATTCAAGAGAAAACTTTATTCAATGTATATTTTGTATTTCGGCTGAACGTGGTGTTAGCTGAATGAATAAATGAATACGTGTGAATGTTCTCATCAGGCTGATTTTTACTTTCACTTTTTATCTTAAAACTCTCTTCCCTAAGAAAATTCTGGCAACCATATTAGTTAAATGCTGTGTATATCTAAAGATATCTCGCTCATATTACAGTGAAAGGAGAAGTTCAGTGAAATAGTTCAGCATTCTAAATAAAAGGGCCATCTGTATTGGCTTAGAGTGCTGCAATTTAAGAAAACACATGCAAGTACAAAAAACGTCAGTAAATTAAGAAAAGATCTTCATCCTTTCACATACACATTAAATAACGCACTGTATTTTCCCACAACATGAACAAATTAATAAAACGCGCTGCATTTTTTTCAGAACGCTTGCAAAAAGATCAACGGAAATGTTTCAAGGGGACCAAAAAAATGATGGATGCTTCTGTGCCGTAATTATTGCTCAGTAAAGTTGTAGGTGATCTTTGAAAGATAAGTTTTTATTTGTTTATTATAACATCCTCATTCCCTTGTCTTTTGTGTTTTATTAGACTAAATAGCTGGGTCTGTCACGTTTTAGTGTCCCCTTGAAACATTTTCGTTGTCTTCCGTGTTATTTGAAAGTGTTGTGAGAAATTGCAGGCATTTTCATAATTTGTTTGCATTGTGAGAAGATGCAGTGCATTCTTTTAAAAACGTGTTTGCTTTGTGAGGATGTGCAGCACGTATGCTGTCAAACGGATAAAAATCTTTTCTCAGTTTGCTGCCGTTTTTTGTAAGTGCATGTGTTTTCTTAAATTGCAGCACATTAAGCTCTCTCGGCCGTACCGGACACACTCGAAAATGTATTCTTTTTATTAAGGTTATTTGACCATTTGTGGGACAGTGTTTGTTTCTGGTTTTAAATTTAACCCACATACACTCAATTTTATTTATTTATTTTTTTATTTTTTGCTGCTTGTTCAAACTACTTATTTAAAATGAGCTGAATCAACACAATTAGGTGACAAAATCAGAAAAAAAACATTTAACTCAACCAATTTGTGTTGGGACAACATGAAGGAATTGTGGAACTCAGCATTTTTTACAGTGTAATAATTTTGAGAAGCGGTGCTTAAATTTCATAAATAATTTCATCCTTCAATGGTTTACTTATTTATTACATTTGTAATTTGAGAGATATGACCATTTATAATTGTGTTCCACACTTTATTTTTACTTCGGGCAGTGCTCCGCATATATAAATATACCCCTCACAAATCTTTTAAATTGATATTTTTAATAGGATGCTATGCAATATTATATTTGTGCATATACATTAGACCAGTGTTTCTCAACCCTGTTCCTGAAGGCACACCAACAGTACACATTTTCAACCTCTCCCTAATCAAACACACCTGAATCAACTTATCATAACATCAGAAGAGACTCCAACACCTGAAGTTAATGGGTCAGAAAAGGGAGTCATCCAAAATATGTACTGTTGGTGTGCCTCCAGGAACAGGGTTGGGAAACACTGCATTAGACAGTACTGAAGCCAAATCTAGAGCTTATCTACCAAAATAATTTACGATAACGGTCCAAAAACTAGTACAGCCAAATTTCTATCTTATAGAAAAATATTAAATACACATTTTAAAAAGGAAAAATCAAGAGAAGCAAAAAAATGGAAAAATTTTGTTAAAGTTTTGTAGGTTCTAATCTTTATCTTTTTATTGCAATATTTTGCTTGAATTTAATTGTATTATCTTTTTAATTTTAAATATGTTTGGTATCAAAAATATTATTTAAAAATATATATCGTTTTAATAAATCTGTTTTGTTTAAATGCTCCAAAATACATTGCCTGAGAAATTCACTGAGAAATGGATACAAATGTTTATTTTCAAAATGGGGTGTACTCAGTT
The DNA here is from genome assembly GCF_903798145.1 of Danio aesculapii. Classification (NCBI taxonomy): domain Eukaryota; kingdom Metazoa; phylum Chordata; class Actinopteri; order Cypriniformes; family Danionidae; genus Danio; species Danio aesculapii. The sequence continues at coordinate 33,760,331 of NC_079454.1, read as the reverse complement.
ATGCTGAGCACACATTTTAGTTTATTTTATCTATGAAGTTACATCAATGTCAAAACAAGTTTTGAAACATATTTAGCATTTTCTCCATATCTCACAAAATTTAGGGATGGAATTTTGCTGATAAACATGAATATTATTGACAAACCATTGGGACATGAAATATTGAACGCTATTTTCATTTAAAAGTGAAAGTTTATGCAAGTAAAATGAATTTATGCAAGATTTTTTCTTTACTTTCAGAGAAATATGTATGTTGTTTCAGTATTAGAAATAAATATGTAGTTTTTATAGATTTGGGAGCATTTGAAAGTTGTACATTCAAATGTGTTGAATTAAACTTCCTTATAAATATTTGGGGGAAATATATAAATTAAAAAGGTTTAAAGGCATATTTCACTAAAAAAAATAAATAAATAAAAAAACAACTTTATCATAATTTACTCATCCTCCAAGCTTGTTTGACTGAATTTCTTGAACTCAAACGTACACGAATGGTCTTAAATTTCAGGTCAGCTTTATTTGTTTATTTTTTTAAGTAACTTTTTTTTTTTAAAGAAACATATTCTGTTCATCAAGTCGACATTTATTAAATAAAAAAAAAGTTAAATTGTTAAATATTTATTAAAACGTTAAATAACTGCTTTCTTATTGTATGTAGTTTCAAAGGAAATTATTACTCCAGTCATTATTGCTTTCATTACTATTACCATTAATAATAATAATAATAATAATAATAATTAATATTCGAGTAATTTCTGAAGGATCATGTAACTCTGAAGACTGGAGTAATGAAGCTGAAAATGCATCTTTAAAATCACTGAAATAAATTAATAACTTAAATTAAAAAACAGTTATTTTATAGTGCAATAACATTTCACAATTTTACAATTCACACTGGATTTTTGATTAAATCAATTAATTAAAACATTTTTAAACATTTAAAAATCCTACTGACCCCAAACTTTTGACCGGTAGTGTAGATATTTTGAAGAATGTTGGAAACATTTTATTTCTTGCTATGGATGTCAGTGGCTTCCAATTTCCAACATTCTTTAAAATATCTTCTTTTCTTATCTTCTTCGGATCAAGTTCAAATTATTTCTTGCTTACAGGACAGCCACTCGCACTGCACCCTCTTACCTCCACCTGCTCCTGAAGGTCTACCTCCAGGAGCCTCCGATCAGGGTGAGAGCACCTCCTTCACAAAGCGGCTATAGGTCACTTTCCAAAACCTTTCCATTCAATGTTCCTCACTGGTGGAATGATATTCCCATTCCCACATAGACTGCAGATTCACTGGTATGATTTAAACAAGTAAAAACCCATCTCTTCCGAGAACACCTGAACCACGGTAAATAATAAAACCACCTATAAGAAGCACTCTCTCTCTCTCTCTTGAAAAAAAAAGCACTAACACTAAATTCTCTGAGCACAAACTAGTTACTTTGTATAACCAACACTTCTTGTGTATATTTCCTCTTCTTGTTGAATCGCTGAATGCCTCCTCACTTATAAGTCGCTTTGGACAAAAGCATCTGCTAAATGTATATGTTTTCTGTTCATCAGTACAAAGGAACTTAGAAAAGGAAGAAAACTTAGGAGTTTGAAACCTCCAGAGGGTGAGAGAATTTTGAGTACATTAACATTTCTGGTCAAATTATCCCTTTAAAGGGGACCTAGGGTGAAAAATCTACTTTTCAAGCTGTTTGGACAGAAATATGTGTAGGTATAGTGTATAGAATGTCATATTGGGGTGATATAAACACACCGAGTACTTTTAAAAAAATTTAACAACATAAAAACGGTGGACCAATTGGAGCGGTTTTCAGACCAACCGCAACTTGACGTACATGTAGGAGTGCGGTCCCCCCGGCCACCGAATTGATTGACAGCTGCGTAACATGTCCCGGTAGTCACGTGTATAATCATATCAACAAGAGAAGACGAGCGCAAAACAACCAGGAATAAAAGGTCTGTTCAGTTTGCTGGGATCATCAATCATCATCAAATGTGATCAAGAGTGAGTTTCACAAGTTTAAAATGTTTTAAAACAGAGCATGTGTGTAATGAATTACAGCAATTTACTTCAGCTTTACTTCATCAGCACAGCCACGTGTCAGAACAATTATAAAAGAAGACGCTTCAATCCCGGTTTGTGGACGTTTAATCAGGTTTATTTTGTACATTAATATAACAGATATCCATACAGCAGTGGAGATTAACCTGTATCCGGTTACATTTGCGTGCAAAAAGAGTGCAAAGCTAAACGCGCGCTGTCTGTATGTATGTGCGTATCATGTCCGTGCTGGGTATGTGTGTGCAGGGGCGTAGCGGACATTTTAAAACTGGGGGGGATGGCTGTATGACATCATATGTTCATATAATTATTAATCACCTGTTTTTAAAAGGTCTGTCTCTAAAAGTGAGGGTGATGGATACCTCCTCTCCCCCCCGGTTGCTACGTTACGTTGTAACTTAACACATGCATCAAATACTCATTGGTAAAGTTCTTACTGTAGTATTTCTCGCTACGTGAGATCTGCTTCCTTTAAGTCTGTTTGTTGTCTGACGCAGCCGAGGGAGGAGATTAAGGCACGCAGAAAGGCACATAGAAACGGTGGGTGGGGAGGACTAGCCTTAAAGGTGCAGTACAGCAAAACCGCCACCCAGTGCAAAAATGTATGAAATAGAATCTTATAAAAGGTATAATAAAAAAATCTGATGGGTGTTTTAAGCTGAAACTTTAAAGACACATTCTGGAGACGCAAAAGATTCATAATAAATCTGAAAAAAGGGTAACCTAGGTGCCCTTTAATAAGAGTCATTTTCACATTCACTCATTAGTTTGAGCTGCTGATTGGATACAGTATGGTTTTATATTTAGACTTTATAAAGTAATTGATTTTTCATTTTGAAACACCTGGAATAGAAAAAATCGATTAAATAAATGTAGATTTATTTGGTGGTTCATGACCCCTGAAAATGAATGTATTTTGAATTTTGATACTATGAATTTACATTTACTTTGACTTCTTTTTGCAGTATTTTCTCATTCAAGCAGATAGCTGCATTGAAGCATTGCAAAATATGGCTGCCAAAGTGAACTAACTCTACTTGAAAGTGAGTTTGCTTTTGCACAGACCTGCGCCTGCATCAAATATTGTTAGAAAACAATTGTCTGAATCAAATTGTTTTCATTGCAGAAGTCTAGTTCAAACGTCAAATCCCTGCTGTTGCTCTCCTGCCCGATCTCAGCTTTATCTGCAGGCTGTAAATTGGAATCTCACCGCCCAAACAGAGTCTTTGTCCAGGGAGAAAGATACACAACGCAAATACAAGATACTGTAGCATCAACACCCACCGAGTCATTATCTCTCTTCATCATGACTCATAATTGTAACTGATGTTGTTTCTGCCACTGTTTGAGTTCTAGCGCAGATTAATTGCCTGTACCAAATGTGTGCGATAAAGCGAGGCAGCACTGGCCAAATATATTCAGAGATTCAAACAGGAAACAATTAGCACTGGTTATCTTTTGAACACAAAGAACAGCGCCTGCATTACCTGCAACTGTTTATTCACAGCATGCATCCATTATGGTGCGTTTAAACCCTTGTAAATCATTACGGACATTTTTTGCATTCATTTATTTATTTGTTTGATAATTTAATCACTATGTTAATGTGAACATGATAAATATATTTTACACTAGGAACAAAAATAAGAAAAGACATAAGATTTCCCCAATGAAACCAGTTTCATCAATATAATATGCAGTTGAATCCAAAATGATGCAATCTTTGTTAATAACTTAATTTTTAAGGAAGTTAATGGAATTTAAAGCCTTTTTGTGGTAATTTGTGAAATTTTGGTTTGATCTGTTAAGCAAGTTGGATTTTTTTCTTCCATATTTCTGCTTTTGAGCACTTCAGGCCAAATTAATTAAATTAGATGAACATATTTATAGTTATGTGGGTGTGTTGGTATTGATATCAGTGTTTGTTTTGCACATACTGCGATTGCATATGTGCTTGACTGGTAGTTGTTGTTTCTGTTTCTTCAACGTTCTTTTTTTTTCGATTCGACTCGACTCTGCACAAAAAAATTATAAGAATGTTTCCAATCACTGATTTATCCAAGACTATAATAACCCCAAAGTCTTAAGCCTGTTTCATACCACAAGCGCAAGCCCACAAGTCCATGTTAACAGATTAACAGAGCTTTCATACTGCTCGCAGAAGCAGCACGTCAGGGCGAGGCGTGAGCATCGCTGAAGCAGCGCTGCAATTTTTTTCCCCGCACTGCTCACGCTCAATTAAAATGACAGTGCATTGATAATGACCAAAGACACATTGAATGACAGTAAAAAGTAGCAATTTTACTTGTATACAGTATACAGTCAATCAAATGAATGATTAAAAACTGCAATTAATTTATAATAATAATTTATTTATGCCCAAACTACAAAACCAAATGTAAAACAACTTTAGAATTAGTTTTGCTTAGTAAGTTGCACACTAGTTTGATCATGTATAAATATAATTATAATTTATTATAATATAGGACTACAACATCCTGACAATCACAAACGAAATTACATTTTTTGTATTTTTAATTTTTATTGAATTTAAATTTTGTAAAGTTTTTATTTTATAAATTTTTTTATTTTATTTTTAATATAATTAAATTGAATTTAAATTTCAATTTACCGTTTTCTATTTTTTAATTTAATTTAATTTAATTTAATTTAATTTAATTTAATTTTATTTTATTTTATTTTATTTTATTTTATTTTATTTTCATTCATTCATTCATTCATTCATTTTCTTTTCAGCTTAGTCCTTTTATTAATCAGGGGTCGCCACCGCGGAATGAACCACCAACTTATCCAGCATATATTTTACGCAGTGGATGCCCTTCCAGCTGCAACCCATCACAAGGGAAACATTATTTTATTTATTATTATTATTTTTTTTTATTATTATTAAAAAGGCACAGTGCCATAATGTTAACAAACTGTAATTTTACGAGTTAAAACCCTCCAAAAAATGTCTTTAGTGCTTATCACCAGGACTGATGCTGGTTAAGATGATCTTGTCAGTTAAATATTGAAATATAATACATTTGTTCTTTTATAATTTCAATATTTGACCTCTATAGACCTATTCACCTAGGGTCATACCACCAAAGACATAAATACATTAAAATATCCATCCACTATTATAGCAGATAGTTCCTCAGAAACTGCCAGTGCTGCACAATACACTCTATTTGAGGAATTGAGTACAGTATTTGCAAACGTAATCCTGGAGAGTCTCCGTTTGTCTGAACTTCTGAACTCTGCTCCACTGTGGATCCACGCAGAATTAAACGCAGACAGATACACACACAAACACACACACACATACACAAGTTGCCCTGTGGACCTTATTACACATCAGCAAATAAAACCAGGAAGGGGAACAGAGGCTGTGTGATTGTGTTTTTGCAAATAGCTTTTTACACCATCATTCTCCACGGCGTGTGGCTGCGCGAGTGTGTGTTTGTTGGAGATAATAATTACACCGTAGCTTACAGGTAGACGGCACCTCATCATTAGGTGGCTGTCAACGCTTTCGACGGCGAGAGGCAGCGTTCATTAATTTGGCACACTTACGCCGTGCATAATGATAATAACAGCCTATGAGACGATGAGGCTGACAGCCATGTTTTGCATAAATATGAGATTGCGTGTGACTTACAGTCCCAACAGAGATGATTGAGTAATGGGCCCCAATTGAAAGCGTTAGCTCACTGGAAACAGCCACTATTTGTTAGTGAACCTCATTAGGGTTAGCGAAGACAATTATAACTGCGACTGCCAGTTTTTTAGCTAAGCCGCATATTTCAGACAGCGTTTTTTTTTTTCTTCTTCTTCTTGCGGTTAAAGACTAGCTGCCATCAGTTGTGAAGTGTGATGTATCTCTTGGAGCGATCCAAAAAGGTAAGCAGGTTTTAATCAGTTTAACTGACTGTCAGCTCTATGTAATATGGCTCAATCGATGTTAGCATGCCTGTGGATGGAGGTATTAGAAAGATGGATTACTAGTGACGCCACTTTTTTGTGTGTGAGATTACATTAATGGCATGCTGTTGAAAACCACAGAAAACTATTTTGGCTTCTCTCAGTATGTTAAATTCATGTTGAAAGGGTGCAAAAATCATGTTGAAGGATTTGTTTTTACAACAAATTCTTATCTTCATTAACTTACACTCATGTTGTTCTAAACTAGGGCTGTGCGATTTGGTGAAAATATCTAATTGCGATTTATTTTATTTATTTATTTATGACAATTTTTTTTTCGACAGATATTGCGATTTCAATTTGATTTATGATTAAATTCAAACTTCAAGCTGACTTTAATTTAATTCAAGCTTCAGCTCAATAATCTATGCCGTGGCAACAATTCTGCGACAGCTCGTAAAAATGACCTGTTTCTTTGACATTAATTTGTCTATTAATGCTTCTGAAGCAGCAGACGCCATTATCCCACTTGTCAGCGATTTGCTGTTTGCTTTCTTTTCTTTTTTTATTGTAGGTGTAGTTCAGTTGTGCAATTCTGATTGGGCAGAATGAAAGTGTGCTTACTCAAATGGCTAGTAATTAAGACCCGGTCAGATCACACGATTTCGGGACAATTTCCTTGATGTAGGGTGTCATGGGGAGTCGTAAATCACAAATGTAGGTCATGACACAAGATTCAATCGCTTCTTGTGTAATGTGGTATAGTTCACAACACACCGCAGAAAGTCTAGCGTGTTTTATTTTCTGAAGCATGGCAGACTGGTTTTGAAGCACTTCACCTCAAATGTTATTCGTTATTCTTGTTTACGTACATATAAACATACAGTTGAGGTCAGAATTATTAGCCCCCCTGAATTAATAAAAAATATTTCTTTTTCTGTTGAACTTTTCTAAACATTATAGTTTTAATAACTCATCTCTAATAACTGATTTATTTTATCTTTGCCATGATGACAGTAAATAATATTTGACTAGATATTTTTCAGGACACTTCTATACAGCTTAAAGGGCAATTTAATGGATTAACTAGGTTAATTAGGTTAACTAGGCAGGTTAGGGTAATTAGGCAAGTTATTGTATAATGATGGTTTGTTCTGTAGACTATTAAAAAATATATAGCTTAAAGGGGCTAATAATTTTGACCTCAAAATGGCTTTTAAAAAATTTAAAACTGCTTTTATCCTAGCTGAAATAAAACAAATAACACTTTCTCCAGAAGAAAAAATATTATTGAAAATACTGTGAACATTTCCTTGCTCTGTTAAACATCATTTGAATTTAAAAAAATTGAAAGAGGGGCCAATAATTCTGATTTCAACTGCATATTTTATATTGCAGCCTCTATTGCAACCAAACCCATAAGATATTCCATTATTCCCAAACCCATAAGAAAAATTTTTACTTTTGGAATAAAATCGAAGGTATTTTTATTCAAGTTTGAGAGATTTCTGTCTATTGAATTTATTTTCACCAAAACCACTACTGCTTCAGAATGTTAGATCAAAAAAGAGATTTATAATATATATTTCTGTCAGTAAATTCAAATCACTAAATAATATAATAATAATAATAAATGAATTTTTTAAATAATAATGAATAAAACCTACATACATTTGCTCATTATGTCTTTTCAGAAGCCGATTCAATGGCTTCATTCATAAAGATTTGTTTTGAAGCATTTGTGATCAGACTTTCAATGAATGCACAGAAATACCTCAAGAATTTATTAGATGTATCTTCATTTGGGTTTTGAAGATGTACAAATGTCTTATGGGTTTGGATTGAATACAAGGGGGAGTACAAGGAGAGTCATTGTCTATTATCAATAGTGTAGTGATCCATGAAGCACCATTTACTAAAACGGTGGGTGTGATTTTGCCAAGTACAATGCGATCCTGGATTAACATCTCTGTTGATCCTGGAACATCATTTTCGTTCGAAAATGGAATCCATACCTATTCCCTAGCCCTAAACCCAAGCATAACTGTAAATTATTCCCAAAATCAGAAGGAAATAAAAGTTAACATAAGCCTAAACTTAACATAAACTGTAAACCTATCCCTTAATTCTGATTGATATGAATGCAACATACAGTAGATGTTGATCCAGGAACATGTCCTACTTGGTTAAATCACACTAACCTTACTAAAAGAGTCCAAGTTAACCACCCTCTTAGCATATGAAAATGTCTATTTGATCTGTGTATTTACATTTAGTATATTTTTTTCTTCATTCATGTCAGATGTTGTGGCTAATTCATATCAATTTGCACAATCTCATTTGTACATTTTAGTATGATTTGCTTCACCCAATGAGATGTACAGTAGGTTTAGCGGTGGGGTGTGAAGCTACAACTCCTTTTAAAAATCATATGTTTTTGTATGAATTATATTAAACACTTTTTCACAGTACAGTACATAAAATAATTGTTTCCTCATGAGAGCAGGTTGGAACTTTGTATAGAATTGATGTTTTCATGAACCAAGGTTCTTTACATTTTGTCCTCTAGACATGCTGTCTGGAAAGAAGCTTTATATTGGTCAATGTTGACATTTGTTTATTTAGCAGATGCCTTTATCCAAAGCCACTTACTAATGAGGACAATCAAGGGAAGAGCAACAATATGTAAAAACTTCTGGTGAGCAAATGCACACATTTAAAGTTGAATTATATATGGAATTCTTATGGAGAGACCCGTTTTGCAGTGCAATTTCAGATTCCAGTGAGAAATCCTAAGGAGATGACCACATTTGGCTGACAGAGTTTCACTATGAAAAGGTAATTTGTGCACCACAACAACTGTCCAACGGAGATGCTGAAGAAATGTTCCAGCTCCATTCTTCATGTCAGTAGTGCAAGATCTGTTTACTGTTCGTGACTCATCGTGCCACTTTTTTGTAGACAATACATTGCCTACTGTCTACTTGCATACGATATAGTGAGAGGAAATGTAAACATTATAGGACAGAATGTCTGAATTCAGAGTGTTTATAAAACAATAGATGAAAAGTACAAAGTTCACACTTCTGTCAAGATTCTGCAGTATGCACATCTTAAGGGCATTCTAACAGACAGTTTAATAATGATATTGAGACACTTTAGGTCACATACTGTAAGTAACAGATTGATTTCATTCATACATATACATAGAGCTAACTTCCATTTTAAATGTAGTATGTACTATATAGTGTTTTTGTACATCTAAAATAATCAGAAACACATTTAACATGTATGTTTTTGGTACCATAGAGTGCATTGATTCAATATGTTACATTAGTCTTATATAGGTATGTATACACAGTAGGTATGTCCCTTAGGTAAGTGCAAACATTCAGCAGAAATGGTTTTATATGCTTATTTATAGCCACAGGATGTATCAATTGAATTCACTGTATAAACATTTATTTTCAGCAGTCTTCATGTTTTTGTTGCCTCATTGCAAACATGCTAAAAAATTCAGAATATACACAATAAACTAACAAAAGTTACAGTTAAACAGACCCGTATTCATCAGGGTGGCACTGAATTAATTTATAATTTGTCGGATTTTGAATTCTAACAATGCTAACAATGCACTGTGATGAAATTAGCTACTCCATGCCTGGTTAAATTACCTGAGATCTCTATAGTGCCACTCGCTTTCAAAATAAAAGTCTCACATACTTGTAATCATTCATTTTCTTTTCGGCTTAGTCCCTTTATTAATCAGCGGTCGCCAAAGCGGAATGAACTGCCAACTTAACCAACATATGTTTTATGCAGCGAATGCCCTTCCAGCCGGGGCTCGAACCAGCGACCTTCTTGCTGTGAGGTGATCATGCTACCCACTGCACCACCATGTCACCCTCACATACATGTGTTATACAAGCTAAGTTTAGATAAACTTGAAAATTTGGGGTGGAAATTATCATAGTTGTAATCTCATCGAGAAACATTGTGACCAATCAAATGCTACCTGGGGCATGCATATTAATGATCATATGTGGATTGATAAATGGTGTTTTTCACCAGAATTTTCAACACAATCTCACGGCAATTAGTAACTTTTAGTTTTAGTGGCTAATTTGTATGAATTTGTTCAATCTCATTCATACAATTTAGTACGATTTACTAGTCCTCCAATGACGGTTTGGTTTAGGGGCGGGGTTGGATACCATGCCTCCTTTTAAAATCATAAATTTTGGCACGACTGCGTTTGTATGATTCAGCCACTAAACTGACAAAATGTAAAATAGTAACATTTCCTCATGAGATCAGACTGGAATTTTATACTCGTTTACTGGTGTTTGAGGCTCACTGTATGTCATTTCCATGTACTGGTTTTTTAGCTATGCCTAAAGGCTGTTTTATACTTCTGCGTCAAGCGCACGCATGAGGTCTAGTGCAGCCTTCGTTTGGTTGCATAGACCTCGCCGTGACTGATGCCCACACTGACGCGCACCTTTCAAAAAATGTAACTACACATCGCAACGACACACAGCGCAAGCTCTGTAATTGGTCAGCATGGTAGCTGTGATCAATGTGGGCAAGTCCGAGAGCCGCGCAAACCCGTTGGAGCAAGTGTTTACAAGTCTGGAGTCCCATGAAAGGATTTTGCTTGAAAACTGTTGTTTTGTGTTCATTTTATGATTAATGTTGTTCCCGCCACTGAATGAGCGAGTTGGAGCTATACTTGTACATCAGAAAAAAACAAAAATCTCACTGCCAGCTAGTGTTTCGGAAGTGTTATTACAGAGCAACACAAACCACGCAGAAGTATATATGCACAACTACGCGCAAGGCAGGCACCAAAGGTTACAGCGATCAGTCAACGCAGATGTATAAATCCGCTTTTAGCCTTGGCAAGGGCTACACAACCATGCGAAGGCTGTGCCGGAGCATGCACTTGATGCAGAAGTATAAATCAGCCTTTAGTATATGCAGAGTTACATTCTATGACACCTCAAATGCGGATAATGATTTTTTTTGTTTTTCTTTAAGTCATGTTATCAGAGCCTGGTGTAAACAGGTTGTAAGTGTGACCCCACTCTTTCAGTGCGTTGTAAAATGTTCCAAAATAAACCAATATTATCTAGATGCAGCCTTTATGATGCAAGCTGAGACTGCATCGCTCAGAGATGCAATGTCAAACTCAATGGAGCTAGTGGCGTCACTGTTAGGGGTGGGATTGGGTGAGCACATTAAAAAGCATTGGATGCTGCTCAGATTGCATCTGCACAGACTCTGCAGCCAGACCCCTCTCAAATAAACTGTAGAATTAACAGTGTTTTGAGAGTAAAACCACAAAATTACATTTGTGAACTAATAAAAACCATTTATTCACATTGTCTACCGGCTCCTGATGTAAAACCATTAAACCTGTTAAACTTCTCACAACTGCAAGGATACCAGAGAAGGATGTGACAGCTATTTACAAAGCAATATTTGTATGAATTCACCCACAGCAAGAGCATCAGTTTCTCATAATTAGACTGTGGAATAGAACATCTCTTTTTTATGAAAGATAAACACTTCACATTTCTGCTTTTAAAGCCTAAAGCCATGTCCTGTAGTTTTACATCATAAGTGCATTAGTCATGTTTGTTTCTGCAAACTGAGGGATGAAACGATTGTTTGTTTTAATTGACAGCGCATCACAGATTTAGCAGATAAGAATTTAACTTGTTTTGAACCCAGAACAATCCTTTAACTTCAGATGCGTTCTGCTTTTGATCTTAGGATGTGTCAGATGTTCTCTTTGATATCGAATTTTGAGGAACAGACATCTTTTCAGGTATGCTCTTCCAGATTTTATTACAGCAGCTTGAGGTGAGAGGATGTTCATGCAAGCGTAACCTGTGGAGAGTGGGCTTTGACAGCAAGATTAGTTTGTCTTTAGAATTGCCTCTATCTCCATTCCATCTACTCGATAATTATTCCACAATTGCTTTCTTCGTCAAATTATTCACTCAAAAGCCATTGTCAGGATTCAGAGAAAACACAGAATGCTTTTAATTGTCATGTCAGAGGTGAATAAGTGGAGGTTTTCAGCTTGAAGAGAATCACAGAGAAGCTAAGAATCATACTAATGCAAAGGGTCTGTAGAAAGGTTATCGTTCCCTCTCAAATAAGCTGTTTAACTCCTCTCTGCAGGGCTGCTGTGCACTTTTGCAGGGGAAAACAAGTGTGAGAGGAAATAAACAGAAGGCTGACTGGAAATGTGTTGTGCGAATAGCGTTAATTTGATGTTTCATCTTGTTGTACTTTGCATCTTTTATCGAAATGTCATTGCGTTTAATTAGTATTTCCTCATGTGAAGTTTATTTTAGTCCATTTTATCACATTAAACTGTGTTGGGTGCCATGAATTCAGTTGTATTTAGCTAATATTCATGACAAGTATGATTTACTTGAATGCTACATACTACAAAGTGTTAAAAAATAGTGTTTAAGAGTGTTTAAAATAATGTTAAACATCTTTCATTTTGTATATTACCAGTTACTTTTTTAACAAGTAATTTGAACATAATTACGCACTTGTGGCTGAATGATTTTTGGAAATATATTATCAGTTATTTTGGTTTTGCTAGTTTTAAATGAAGGCTAAACTTAAATCAACCTTTTAGTGTTGTCAAACAGCCCACCTTTTTGTTTCGTTCTTTGCTGCACAAATTGTTTGAGTGAATTATTCAGTGACTCGCTCATTTCTGAATGAATCATTTTGAAGTGTTACCAGTTAGTTTTAGTTAGTTGCAAATTATTTAAAAACAGAACCAACCTTCAGGCTTTTCTCAGTAGCACACTGTACACTGTAAAAATTATGACACAAAAGTTATGAAAACAAATGTTTTTATGTTACTTTAATATTAATGAGTTAATCAGGTTTCAACTCAATTAGTTTAGTTATGGAAGGTCTATCTTAATCAGTTATTATGTGGGACTGATGTATGTTGAGATGTCTAGAAATGTTCCTTTCATTAAACTAAAAAAAATTCTTGAATTTTCTCGTTTTGCACCATGTTGTTTAAATAGCAAATCCATTTGCGCCATTTTGTGGACTCATGGGTGTGCTGGTCTAAAAAGGAGGTGTGTTAAGGTGCATTGTTGACACGTTGCTATTTTGAGAAACTGAAATAGACTGTGCCATTGACCAACTAAAAGCTGGTCTAAAGTCCAGCACAGAACACATTAGTTATGCGCCATGCAGGTCCAAATGCTTATACATTGCTTAATACACACAGGATTTACAGCAATACTCAAATATCTTTACCTTAAAAATGAACCTTTAAAAATGTAAGGATTAAAATGTTGCAAAAAAATGTATATCTACATAAATATAAAAACCACTACTTCCATGCTGCCGTTTTGTCAGGGGCTCTTTTCAGTTTATTAATGACAATTTGCATTTGTATAATGTTATTACTATTAGCAGTTTTATTTATTATATGCATATTTATATTTTATAAACAAATCTTCGCACTTAACAAAAGAAATTAAATATGTAGGCTAATGGATGTCTTCAGTGGAGTGGGTTTCCACTGTTTCTTTATCCACAAAAGTAAAAGAGAAAAGTAAAAGTAAAGTAAAGAGAAAGTTCTGAGCAGAACGTATTTTTCCATCCTTAAAATAAAAAAGTGGATTCAGACATGCCCTTAATGCTTTTGCCCTAAGTACTTTAAACTTTGTGCCTAGATCTTTAAAATTGAGCCCTTTGTGTGAAGAGTCCTCTTATTATTATTTTTTAAAATTATTACCAGTAATGTTGTTGTATGTAATTTTAGCACAGAACTATCACATGTTTGCAAATAGCACATCATATCACTGTGTTCCATTTGGAAGGGTTCATCCCTATTCCCTGATCCATGCGATGTGTTTTTCCCTCTGACAACTTTGAGGGATTTGGGCATGGTTTTGAGCCCTTTCGAATGAAACACTGTTGTGACACCCAAGAAATTTAGAATAATGACTAATGAATAAAGAATAATGGGCACCCATTGTCCATCAGTTCTACCATTTCTAAATCCTTCATTCAGAATAGCCTTTTGAGGTGGCCAGTTTGGAGCACTTTGAAGGGTGATATATGGAATATGGAATACACTCATAGGTTTTTTTTTGTTGTTGAATCAATCATTTAAACATGATTCAATGACTCGCGCCTTGCCAAATGAATCAGTTTTAAAGATTGTCGCCACCTACAGGAATGAATTAATAATTCTGTTAACATGCAGGAAAATGTATAAAAACATGAGAACTAATGACTATAAAACTGACAGATAAAAATGTAAGTTTAACTGATTGAAATCCAACATTTTATTGAGTAAACTACATCAGTTCATGCTTTTTTATTTTTTGTTCAATGTCAGCAATGCCACGGACAAGCAGGTAAATTCCTCAAAAGGCTTGTGAATATTGAGAAATGTTGTTGCTTTGCCCTCACGTGTCCCTGTGGGGGTACGTCTTTTTCTTCGAGGATGTGTTTACATCATTTTCTACACACTCTTGCTGTCAGACGGTTGACCCCCTCCAGAGACAAAGAGAATGAAAGGATGAGAGGCGTCGTAGCACTAGAGTACAGGGGAAGAGAGATGAGAAAGACCAAGATAAGGGTGAGAGAGAGTGAGAAAGGGCTCGTGGGATGAGACGGAAACCACTTGACAAGACATGAAACAGTGGAGATTAGAGAGGCTGAGAGAGCGCGCAGCAGGTCTTCACAAGCTAATACACATACACACAATTCACACAACTTTACACAAGCACTACTCACTGAGATACCTTAGATTGTGCTATTGAGAGATTATTTTCTTTTAGCACGGATTGTAATGCATTATGTAATTGTACTGTCGGTGCTTACTCATTGTTTACCATGTTTGAAAATGTGGCATATAAAATATTCAAGGATTTATCAATCGTTATGATTCACAGGAGCACTGTGGACCAGCTGCTGGACTGGAATGGAAAATATTGAATGTGTGAGTCGAGATTTTGGTGTAAAAAGAAGTCATCCTTTCTTTTCTGTTCTTCCTTAGGTTTGTGTTAAGATTGTTGTTGTTTTATTGTGTCTTTGTGTGTCTCCATTCTAACTCTGCTGGATATCTTTTTTTATGTGAACTTGTTTAACTTGACTAAGCTCTCGTCCTATTGTCTTGTTTGTACAATTGCAAGGGAAAAAAGTATGTGGGCCCTTGGATTTAAAGCCAGTTTGACCTTCCTTTGGCAGAGCAGATGTTTCCTGTAATTGCGGATCAGACTCTCTGTGCTCTCTTCAGGTATCACTTTCTTCAGGTAATGCCGGAGTGTCTCATTCAAGTTTAGGTCAGGACAAATTTTCGTCTGTTGAGGCAATTCTGTTGTTGATTTACTTCTGTGCTGTAGGTCAACTTTGTTGGGCATCAGCGGTAGACCTGCAAAAAAGTCTTGATTAACTTCTCTGTTGTCCGCTGGTGATAGAAAGCTGTCCAGGCCCTGCGGTGATGGTGCTTTACCACACTTTAGAGGTCTAGAAGTCAGTGTGTGCTGTCTTTTTCTGCAAATGTTGTATTTTTTTCCCCCACAAGCACCTCAACTTTACACTTTTCTGTCCATAGAATATTTTGCCAATAGCACTGAAATATCCAGGTGCTCCTCTGCAAACCCATATAGCAAAGATGTTTTTTTTTTTCTCTTTTCTCAGAGAGAGAGAATATTCTGTGCTGTTTCAGGAACACTGTTCTGGTTTAGTGTTTTATTAAACAAGAGGTGTCTCTGCTTGTCTTTTGTTTTATTTGTTATGCATCTGTGGGTTTTTACTTTCTATGAGAGTTTGAAAAAGATCTAAACACGTTTTAAATGTAACTACCGTCTAATCATGATGGGGCAATGAGTGCATATAGACAGTGAAGGGCAAAATTATTCATACCCCAGGGGTGTGAATAATTTTGGGCTTGACTGTAAATGCATATAAGATTTTGCTATACAATACTGAAAGTTTTTTTTATTTATAACAGGGTGAACACATCAGAAATTGAAAAAAAAAAAACATCTGTGTGTATGTCCATTCATCCTTCCATCCATCCAAATCTCTATGAATCCATCCATCCGTTTCTATATCCATATTCATTTATTCATCCGTCCATCCATCCATTCATCCGTCCATATTCACATTAATCCATCCATCTCCATATCCATCCATCCATCCATCCATCCATTTGAGCTATAATTTATCTATTGTTCTGTCAGTTAATCTACCCATCTGGATTCATCCATCCATCCATATCCATCTCAATCAATCAGTCCATCCATATTCATGTCCTTCCATCCATCCATATTCATCCATCCATTCATCTACATATCCATCCATCCATATCTATATCTATCCATCCATCCATCCATCTATATCCATTCTTACATCCATCCGTCCATATTCATATTAATCCATCCATCTCCATCCATCTCCATATCCATCCATCCATCTATCCATCCATTCGAGCTATAATTTATCTATTGTTACTGTCAGTTAATCTACCCATCTGGATTCATCTATCCATCCATATCAATCGATCAATCCATCCATAGTCATGTCCATCCATACCCATATCCATCCATCCATTCATCTCCATATCCATCCATCCATATCCATATCCATTCATCCATCTCCATATCCATCCATCCATATCCATCTATCTCTTTATACATATTCATATCCATCCATTTCCATATCAATATCCATCCATCCATCCATCCATCCATCCATCCATTTCCTTATCCACATTAATGTCCATATCCATCCATATTCATATCCATATTCATATCCATCCATCCATCCATCTATCCATCTGTCCTTCCGTCCATCCAAATCAATCTATCCATCCATCTCCATATCCATCCATCCATCCGTCCTTCCATCCATCCATTTCCATATCAATTCATCCATATCTATATCCATCCATCCATATCCATATCCATTCATCCATCTCCATATCCGTCCATCCATCCATCCATCCATATCCATCCATCTCCATATCCAGACATCTCCATATGTATATCCATCCATCCATCCATCTGTCTGTCCTTCTATCCATCCATATCAATATCTATCCATCCATCCATTCATCCATTTCCATATCCATCCATATTCATATTTTTATCCATCCATATTGATGTCAATATCCATCCACATTCATCTATATTCATATCCACCCATTTCCATATCCATCTCCATCATATCCATCCATCCATCCATTCGTCTTTTCATCCATCCAAATCAATCCATGTCCGTATCCATCCATCCATCCTTCCATCCATATTCATATTCATATCCATATTCATCCATCTCCATATGCATGTCCATCCATCCATCCATCCATCCACCCATATACATGTCAATTTATCCATCCATATCTATCCATTTCCTTATATATAGCCATCCATCCATCCACCTTAAGCTATAATTTATTAATCGTTCCTGTCAGTAAGTCTACCCATCTGTCTGTTGGTTATTCTTGTTTTTAGCATATAGATGTGTGTGTGTGTGTGTGTGTGTGTGTGTGTGTGTGTGTGTATATATACACAGTTTTTTTTCTTTTTACTCATAGTGAATATCTGGGCTGAGATGTGCTTTCAGTTGTATAAGACAGAAAAATATATGGGGATGTATAGAACATATTGAGTCTTTTTCACACCAGTGACCCAAAAGTGCCTGTTATGTCAGTAAGCCTGCAACCTGTTCTCACCCCAGCACTGCGTGTGTATTTCTACATGAGAAAGACTTTTTTTCTTCTTATGCTCTCCTAGCTGTCCAGGTACTTACAGCCACAGCTGAATCTCTGATCAGTTGCCATGGCTACAATATTTTTTTTTACTGTGAGTACTGGTTTGAGAGATGTGAAGTGATTCCCAGTGCTACCATTAGAATGACCAGTTGGAGTTGTGCTGTGTGTGAGCATGTGCGTATGTGTTATGCTTTGCATCTGTGTATTCCAGGTGTCTATGGCAGCCGAAGCAGGTGTCATCCTGTTAGCTCGTTACTGTGGCTTGACCATCTCCCTGATGACCCAAAGACTGCAAGGAACACTGAGGTATCGAAAGCCACTTGTCAGAATGTACACAAGTGTCTGTCATCGAACGAGATGCAGTATACTGTAAACACTGTAATGGTACAACTTATAAATACAACAAACACTAATAAAGGTTACAAAATTGGGTTATTTGAAGTGATGAAGCTTTTAGACTCCACAATCACAGACTTTTTTAGTATAAAGAAGCTGTTGTGGAATGAAAAAGTTCATGAATGTTCTTTATGAAACCATTGATGCCAGCACAGAGCCCTTATTTTAAAGCGTGAACATCATGATAAAGCTCAAAGTGATTTGTAGGAGAAACAAAAACGTGCCATACACAGTCACGTGATTTCATGAGTCATGAACTCACCAAGCATCTGTTACAATTTCAAACTAATAAAAATAGAACATGTAATATTAGAAATGAACAGAATGCCTGAAGTATGCACTTCTGTATGTGTTAAAGAATTCTTTTAGCATCATCATAATGAGCTTCATGCCAGGGAATGCATAAACTGATTAAATGTTTACAGCAAAAATATAAAGTTAATAAAGAAAATGACTGTCAAAGCGTGTACATCCAGTAGGCAAAAAGTATGCCTCAAGTGTATGAGACAAAAAACTCAAAGAAGGCACACCACATCTCCAGAAATAGAAAAATATATATTATACATTTTGAGCTTAGACTGTCTTCATCATACAATGGGCACATATTGTACATAACTCTGCCGTTATATACATTAGAAATTCAGTGAAACAGTTATTGTGTTAAAATTAACAGTTAAAATTATGTTTGAATTCAAGTAATTTATTATTATTATTATTATTATCATTATCATTATTATTATTTCAAGTTTACTATACTAAGTTACACAATAGAGTTTAATGAGTCACAAAGATTAGTAAAAAAAATGAGTTGCTGCACTCACACAAGCAAATAATTTTGAGATAACAGGTAGAACAAAAAATAACATGAAACATACATGATTGTAAACTTCTATACTGTGAATCTGTAATTTTTGTCATTAAAGGTGCAGTATGTGAATGTCTTCAGAAACATTTTTTGTTGTGCTTTTTGAAAGTCTCTTCACATTCCAGTATTAATAATTAAAGTAAATGATCTAAATGTATTTTTATATTCTGGGTAAGGCAGAAGACTAAAAAAAGTTCATCCAATTAAAATTTGTCAGGCCGATAATACGCTTAATTCTGATATATAGCCTAAACTGTCAACAAATGTAGATTTGTACATCAGTTCAGCCTTTCACGCTGATCCGCTGTTTGCGAGCACAAGAGAGAAAGAGAGAGAGGTAAATACAAATGCTGAGTCAAAACTTTTTAAAATGCTGAATGAATATTGAAGTTGGATTTTGCACGCTGGAGGAAGGATGACAACATGGCTGAAGTATTTCATTTAGACAGGTAATGTTCTGTTTTAAAACTCTTACTCCCTCAAAGCTGATGTAGATTGTGTTGTGTTACGAATGGGCTATATGCACAGAAGTGTTATTCAGCCACTGAAATCTTTCAGCGAAAGATCGATGTGACTATTTTCAGCTTCATAAGGGACCTTTTATAGCATCGATAATGTAGATTTTTAATTAGTTTAATTACAAAACAGAAGTAAATAGTGCTATTCCTCCTAGCCTGCTTTACTGAGGTGAAGTTGGCTTCATATTCACATAGATATATTCATTTTTGAACAATGACAACCTGTGATGCACTCCCTTTGTTGTTTACCATGCTACATTGAATATTCGCTCTGAAAAAGCATGCAAGTATGGCTTAATAATAAGTGTAATTCCTGCACCTCACTCGCCAAGCACTAAGCAGAGTGAGTAGTGGCTTTAGGACAAAGCACGTGAGAGAGTGAGAGCAGCGATCCTTGCACGCATGAAATATTGCACATTATGACAAGTTTTTCATTCAGAATTGTAGTATTATAAAGTACAATAAAGTTTCTAACTAAGGAATGACATGATCTAGTGGGTCTCTGTCATCTTTAAGGTGCGTGTTCCTGATTTTAGAAGGCATGTCTTTGGACGGCAAGGGAGGGGACTGTGTTTTAAAGATATTATGCTAACAGACAGCATTTAGGCAGATCACCTACTGCACCTTTAACTCTACCCCACCTGAAATCATACAGTACGTATGAATAATATTGCTGCATCTACAGGCCGTGACACATTAAGTCCATTTCATAGAGTTTTGATCCCAATATCCGTCTAATGTTAGTTAGAGAAATAATTGCATATTAAAAGGAAAGTAACTTTAAAACAGCCCTCTGTATGTGCCATCCTGACTTCTTTGCTCTCTTTCATCACGTTTATTCTCAAAAAATCCCAAACTTACTAAACTGTAAGTAAATCTCTCTCACAGATGCTGATTCAACATTCTGCTAACTGTTGCGTACATGTGGAAAACACCATAAAAACTAGATGACCGCTTGTCAGCTTGGTGTGGCACAGCCTACAGAAGCTGTATCTGAATTTGACCTTATGCTTTGATTCACTATTCCCTATTTTAGTCAACTTATATAGTCCACTTAAAGGAGTGAACAAAAATGAGTGAATGAAATGAAGCATTAAGTGCACTAGAAGAGATGCTGTTTTGTTCGTGCTTTGCTGGTTGATAAATCCCTCAGACAGATTCAGTTTTCTTGGTCACTTCTTGGTCAGACCCTGGGATAGTTATTTAACACTTAGTGAGCTGTTTATTAGTAAAGAAAATATTTGAATTTACGTCGGCATGCAAAATCTCACAGTGCATTATGGGTATTCTTTAGCTGTTGGATGTACATTGGTTGTACATTCATCATTGCGGTCCATTGTGGGATTGATTGAGTGCACTTCAGAACATCCTCTATGATTTTGGACACCACTACAAATGGCTGACCCCTCTGATAGTGTACTAAATAAGGGTATCGGTAAGTTCTGCACCCAAAGACAATTTAGTTCAGATCTACGTCCATTTAAGAGCACTATTTGTGTGTAAGGGATTTAAAATCTGGATTTACTACTTTAGAAAACGCATGTTTTATGTCCTTTTAGTGATGGTTCAATGTAAACCCCAAGGCAATAGATTTCCTGCATGACGTTGTTGTCATGGCATCAAGTCAGCATATGACGTTTGCTGTAATTGGGCAACATGTTTCATCTCAGTGAGCATTTGAATGAGTGTGGATGATCAGTTTCCATAGAAGAAAAGTGAGTTTTCAAAGGTGATTGAACAGAGAGGTGTGCAATCATTTTGCTCCAATAAGGCACAAAACTCTTCAGTTTGATTTGTAATGAGATAATTGGAGCTGTGAAGTGTCTAAAGCAACTAATGAAATACTGACATTGTCATATCTCACATTAGGCATTTTTCACTATTGCACTTTTGACCTACTGTACCTCTGCTTGTGTTTTGTTCATAAGAATTGCTGAGACTTAGGTGTCACTTGTCATTTTGCCACTTTTGCACTTGTTATTAATGTATTTTTAAATGGAAAAGGCATTTTTTATGATTGATTTCTGTAGGTGCATGTTGATTATTTTATAATTATGACCAATTTTTCCAGACCTTTGACTTTGAAACTTCAGATTTGGGCCTTTGAGTTGAGACTTTGAGAACCCCTGGTATAGGGGGCAATTTTGAGCAGATTACTATATTCCTATATATTCTTATAACATGTAAAACCAGATCATGAAAGGAACATTCAAAAAGCAACTCATGTAAATACCTTAATCTCATATTGTCTTTTTCAGATTAGCATTACAAATTCAATTACTGATGTCCATGTAAACGTAGTCAATGACAGCAGGTTTCAGCAACAGCAACAGAAGCTGGCCATTTCAAATATGTGATTTCTACAATAATTGTACTTTTAAAATGTCACTCATTCAAGTCCCACAAAAAGGCTGGTCATCCATATAAGACAAAATGAATGAAAGCACAGGATAATGCAGAGAATCTCTTCAATAGGTTGCAATAAGTTCAACTTATTTTCTAAAATAATGTTCTGCTAGCATGGTATAACCACAACTAACATGCTTTCCCATTTCAATCAATGCTTTTTTTTAAAGTCAAATGTTTATAAATGGTTCTCTAATATTGATCTGCCCTTTTTATATATGTATGTATAACACACAAGCTAGTTTCTGTCCCCTTTGAAACTGCATCTGCATATTTAGATGATACAAGTTTTATAATTGTGTTTGTGGTGAGTTTAAAGCATTGGCCACAACTAAGATGCCTTCCCATTTCATCCAATGAATTTAAAAATCTAATGTTTACAAATAGTTCTTTAATATTGATCTGCACTTTATATGTAGATGGATAACACACAAGCTAGTTTCTGTCTTTAAAATTGCATCTGCATATTTAGATGATGCAATGTTTATAATTGTGGACGTGATAAATTTAAAGCGATGGCTGCTGGAGTCTGGGTTCCTGTCTGTAAGCAAAGTTTTGAAGTGAAGCATGCGAGCGGAGGGTAATTAAAGCAGCTGTGAGAGGGAAAGGCAGAGACATGAAAGAGTGGGATGGGGATCTCTGAATGTGTAAGTGAGTGACCCTGGGGTGAGCTTATTTAGTTCTGCCGTACCACTGGCTAACGTCACTGCCAGGGATTGGTGGGTAGATGAATGTAACCTCAGATGGTAATAGGCGGTAGACTGGAGGGAACGAGACTCGCAGCATCACAACTGAGCGCATTTACATCTCGCATTTATATTATTAATTTATCCCTATGCTTTTATCCGAGGAACAATACAAGCGCGGGCGATTAATCAAAAGTTTAATCGAAAGCGAAAGTGTAATCACGTCTTCTGTCATCGTCTGATGTGGCTGTGCTAATGAAAATGCTACAGCGCAAGTAATTGGCTGCAAGTTTCCATCGCTTGCTGAGATCTGCTTGTCTGGCGGTGAAACCAGATTCAAAGACGACTAAATATCCCCCCCTACCCCTTTCAGACATAATGCACAGACACTTTAAGTAGTCTACTAACACCCACTCTTTTAGTATACATAAATTTTGTATAGTTTATTGTAATATAGAGTGCACAAAAAAAAAAATCTGTATTTTGTGATTCTTTTTTTTTTTTTTTTTTTTTTTCCTTTTTTTATTGGGGGAGGGGGGCATTTATTCACATCCTTCAAGTTACTGGATGTTGATTTCTTCCACTTTTGATTTTGAAAGTTTATCAAAGTTATATTTTTAGTCATTTGGAATTATATATTGGCTAGTTCGGTCATGTAAATAATGGGCAAAAAAACAGGCAATGACCTGATAATACTTTGTCTTTTATTGAACAGATTTATTTCTTATGCAAAATAAAATCTGCAAAAAAATTTTCAACGTCAAAGTTGTAAGTATAGAGATTTAAGTCCCATATAATACATATCAAAAGCATGAATAACCTATTTAAAAAAATAATAACCCAAATTATATCAATATATCTCTAAAAATAATGTTTGCATGTGTATTTAGGGACTTCTTGTGTAACTTTAAAACTCCCAATATGACCTATTTTAGACTGTCTTTACCTCCTAAATCTTACATTTAGCTTCTGAAATAATTAAGTCTAATTTTCATACTTTTGTGTGATTAAATAAACATTTGCATGGAACATCAAGATATCAACCACTTTAGAAGACAATGAGGCATGCTGTTTATTTTTCTATAAAATATGTAGGATCCATCAATACTAGATTAATCAGTTGTGAACTCTGTTACTCTGACTTTTAAAATCCGCATTCATTCACATCTGCAGCTGACATCAGAACAGCAGAAACTGTTGCTACTTCACAAACATCACTTTAGAGCTAGTATTTGAGTGATTCTCTAGCGTAATGTCTAAAGTGATGACAAAACAGGTGATTTTGCTCACATTTTAAGACAATAAGGCTGAACGGCATGAAATGCCATGAGTCTACAGAGATATCTCCCAGTATTTCTCTGTTGCAATCAGGAGATCACTATACTTAACCCCAAAAAAGCAATGCAATCACTTCCAGATTACTGTTGTGTTTGCGATAAGGAAAAACGCTAAACACATGCAGACATTTCTTCTAACTTTCTTTTTACTGGACTAGTCTGCAGTAACGAAAACATAGTACAGCACTGCAACATACAAAAGAGAGAGATCGACTTAGAATGTAATTTACCAGTTTAACAATGTTTTGATCAGCTGTAGTTAGAAATTACGCTGTTTTCCTTCTCATTCCACATTCATCTGTTTTCCTCCTCTAAGGGCTTATTATGCTGTATGGATGGACAACATCAACCGTTTTTGCTCTGCTCACTGACAGGTTAATGGCCGCCGATGTGCTGTCTCTTAGAAATTATAAATATTTTAAAATAGGCACTGTCCTTATGCACAAGGGTGAAGAGGCTGGATGAGTGCTGTTATTTGCAGAATATTGTATGGCTATCAGCCAATCAGATTTACAGTAACAACCAGACAGAACCGTTGTATAAATTGTAATATTGTGTATGGCTGCAGTGTGAAGAAGATGTTTCCAAAGGACATACAGTACAACTAATTAAAGAGATTCTGATAAAGTCAATTGCACTTTAAAAATGGCGAGAAAAGCGGTATGTAACATATTTAACACTATTTAGAGCTGAAACTTTTCTTATGTATATGTGTGAATGTGCTACTGCCATTAAAGCAGTTTAGATTGAACAAGAAAAAAAGAGGGTTTTTTTCTGAGGCAAATCAAGCAAGAGCTGAAGTAATTACAGTATTATTTGTGTCTGAGACAATCCGAGAAAGTGTTTGTGTATTTTTGTTCGGTTTTCAGAGGTGGTAGAATATGCATACAGTAATTGCTGCATTCGAGGTCTGTGGATTGGTGTGAGTCGTCAGTGTGTTTGTATTTCTACACCAATTAACTGTTAAAATCATGAATCCTAGAACAGTCAGAGGCCGTTTTCCCAGTTTATTTTAGCTGTCTTTTCTCTCACACACACACATGCATAGTAGAGCGCAGACTCAGATCTGAAGTGTGTGAACTCCTGTATATCACCATCCTGAGGCTCTGCACCTGTCCGTTTAAATCAAAACACCACTTCAAAAACAAGCCAGGTGTTTTAGATGCACTGCACTGCTTTTGCGCCTACAGTCGGACTGATGTATTTCAAGTACTACAGCACACTTGCTTAATTATCTGAAGTTCTTCCAGACTGCCTTTACAAATTAGTTTTTTTAAGCCTCAGCTGCTCATTGTTGCCTCAAGATAACAAAACTTTTATTGCTACTCTTGAAAACAGGATGCAAATAAAAGATCAGAAAATCTTCTTTTCTTGTTGATAGTGATAGTTATTATTTAATTA
Organism: Danio aesculapii; assembly: GCF_903798145.1. Classification (NCBI taxonomy): domain Eukaryota; kingdom Metazoa; phylum Chordata; class Actinopteri; order Cypriniformes; family Danionidae; genus Danio; species Danio aesculapii. The sequence continues at coordinate 33,734,933 of NC_079454.1, read as the reverse complement.
AATTATTTTTTCAATTATTAATATTATTTATATTAATTTCATTATTATTATTAATTTATTATTATTTATGTATTTTTGGAATGAATATCTTCCTCTCTTTGTATTTATTTAACATTAATTATCGTTAGCAAAAAAATTCTGTTCATGTAGCAGTCAGTTTTCCCCATAGTGTATGTGTGTGAATTCGAGAGTCTATGAGTGTTTCCCAGTGCTGGGTTGCAGCTGAAAGGGCATCCACTGCATGAAACATATGCTGGATAAGTTGGCGGTTCATTCCGCTGTGGCGACTCCTGATTAAAGGGACCAAGTCAAAGTTAATTGAATGAATGAACTGAAAATGAATGTGTTTGTTGTTTAGCTTATACCAGCAAAAACATTTTCTTTTTTTGAAATCTTTTTAACATATGATGTGTGCAGAGACTAGACAAAGGCATACAGTGCAGTTAATTATGATTTTTTTTGTATTATTTTTATATTCATAAAGACTGAACCCATGCAGATCTGTATTCACATTCATTATCCATTGTGAAACATCTACCTTTTCCATATTTGATTAAATTTTAATTAAAATTGAAATAAAGTTAACCTATGGGTCAGTTCTGTTAGTATCTGTCATGTAGCAGTCAGTTTTTAATCTTCTGACATGAGAAAAGACTAATTAATTCCATTTTTCAGCATAGACTTTCTTTCTCCAGCTGCAATAGGCTACAAAACGATATTTAATAAAAAAGAAAGCTGGACCGTTTCAATGTATTTATTTGTTTATTTTTTATTTTAAGTTTATGTTATTACAATAAATGTGTTTGTAGTATTAAATGTCTAACTGTATCTTATGTTAGTTAACATTTAATTCAAATGTAAATGCATTGGATTGCAAGTATTGAGTAAAGTAATGCATTACTTTAAAAAATAAGAAATAATATTTGAGTTACTTTTTACAAAAGTAACTTTAGTTACTTTTTAAATTAATAATTCACTTTTAAAAAACAATTTATTGAATTAAAACTAGTGTAATTGCGTTGAATCACACGCAATGAGAGAATGAGCTCTCCCTGGGAGCAGACAAAATAATCTCCTTACATGTGATGGAAGTATTCTCATTATTTTGAACACATGGAAGAAAAGGGCATACTGTAGTCTCAATGGACAGGGATTTTTCTGAACTAACAAGAC